>NW_016918158.1:0-1174 GCF_001483705.2 Eufriesea mexicana
GGTTAGATTTGGATGTCTATGGCTTTTGCGCTATACATTGCAATGTGGTGGATTTCTGCGCTCTGCTCTGCTGCATTATATTCTGCTTGGCGCAGGGGAGGCCAGCAATTGTGGCCTCGGCACGTCAGGTTGGGCTAGGCTTCGTTTGGATATGTTACGTGTGGTGAGGGTAGGATAGGATAGCTTAGACTTTTTTGATATACGCTTCTCTCCACGGATTTCTGCGCTCTGCTGTGTTCCAGTATTACATGCTTGGCTCTGGGTATGCCAGCAATAGTGGTCTCGGCACGTTAGTTTGTCTTATGTTACGTTCTGTTAGGTTTGGCTAGGTTAAGCTCGGTCAGGTTATATTCGACCTTCGTACTACAGGATTTCTGTGCTCAGCTGTGCTCTACTATGTTCTGCTTGGCCCTGGGTAGGCCACCAACTGTGATCGCAGCACGTTACTTTGTGTTTGGCCACGTTTGGTTTGGTTACGTTAGCTTGGGCTAGGTTCGGATTGCTATGACTTTTGTGCTGTGCATTGCGGTTCTGTATATTTCAGCGCTCTATTGTCCTATAATATGTTCTGCTCGACCCTGGGCAGGCCAGCAATAGAGGGCGCGGTTCGTCAGGTTGAGCTCTGTTATGCCTGATTATGTTTCGATAGGATATTTAAGGATGGGATAGCTTTGACTCTTGTGGTATACAATGCTGTACGTTGGACTTCTGCTCACTAGTGTACCCAGTATGTTCTGTTTGGATCCGGGAAGGACAGTGGCCCGGTCACGTCAGTTTGTGCTATGCTCCGTTCGGTTATGTTACGTTTGGTGAGGTTATGATAGGGTAGTTTAAGCTTCTCTGCTGTACACAGCTATTCTCCGATTTGTGCGTTCTACTGCGTTCTAATATTTCCTGCTTGGCTCTTGGGAGGCCAGCAATTGTGGACTTGGCTCGTTATATTTTGTTAGGCTATGTTTCGTTAGGTGATGTTAGGATGTTTTTGCCAGCATTCCTTTTTCTTTTGCGCTATATACTGCTACTCGGTGGATTTATGCGTTCAGCATTGCTCTACTGCACTCTGCTGGACTCTGGGGAGGCGGGCGATACTGGCCGTGGCACGTTAGGCTGAGTTATGTTTTTCTTCTTTAGGAGAGGTTAGGTTAAGTTTCGTCGGGACGGCTTTGAATTTCGC
>NW_016918159.1:0-1192 GCF_001483705.2 Eufriesea mexicana
TTAGCAATTGTCGAAAGGGTTCCGAGTACAGCCATCATCACTGTACACTAGCCGTTGGACTAACGTGTTCAGTGATAACCTTGGTTCTACAGCAATTCTGGAATAATTATTGTATATTACGGTTATTGCCAGGGACATTTACAATCGACTGTTCGGTAAGCAGTTCTGGAATAATTAATGTATATTACGGTTATTGCCAGGGACATTTACAATCGACTGTTCGGTCCTCAGTACGTCCATCAACAGGGCACTGTAGCGGATGGAATAATCTCTTCACTGACGATTTGAGTTCCATTAGAACTCTACAAAGAAAAACGGCTGACCAATTGTAGATCGAGACATTAACAATTATCGAAACAGCACTGCGTACGGAGATCATCAGAGTGCTGTAGCCGTTGGACTAGCTGGACCACTAGTAATCTAAATTTAATAGTAGTTCTGGTATGACAAACGCATACTACAGTTACGGATAGAGATATTTAAAATTGAGAGTGCGGTACTATGGACATCCAGTATGAGAACAAATTAGCCGTTGGACTGACGTGTACAATAATGGTTTAGATTCTATAGCAACTCTAGAATGGCAGAAGACAGAAACGTTATACCCCGAGGTATTAACAATTTACGAAATATTGTTGAGCGCAGCCATCAGCAGAATAACTTTGCGGTTGAACTAATTTTTGGACTGATAACTAAGCTTTACAGCAATTCTAGCATAATCATTGAACTAAGCTTTACAGCAATTCTAGCATAATCAGTATACAGTACGGTAATGGCTACAGATATTTACAATTGACAGCAATGTGCTTAGTGCATACTCCGACGGAACGTACTAGTCATTTTCCTAACCAGTTTATTGATCATGTTCAATACTGTAGCAACTATAGGACGGCAAAGAACAAGCCCACTCTCCCTCGAGACATTAACAATAGACGAAACAGTACTGAGTACAAAAAACGTCACAGTACTTTGTACATTAGACTAGTATGATAACTTACAACTTGAGTTAAACAGCAATTCTAGAATAATCAATGAATAGTACGTTTAGGGCAACAGATATTTGCAATTAATGGTACGATATGTGGTACATCCATAAACGCATCACTCAAGCCGTTATAGGATCCTCTTCAATGGCAATGTAGAACCTATAGCAATTCTAGAAGTAAGAAAGGCAGATCCGTTATAGCTGGAG
>NW_016918160.1:0-553 GCF_001483705.2 Eufriesea mexicana
ATTTAACAGGATGATCTTGCTCACCTCGATATTAGTCGAAAATGTCAATGAAATTGAACTTTAAGTTTTGATACTATTGCAATTCAATGGCTATAGCAAACCAATACTATCTTTTCTCCTTATTTATGCAGTAAGCTTGCTGACCACGATATTAGTCGAAAATGTCAATAAAATTGAACTTTTCAGACAGACTCTATTGCATTGCCATGGCTACAACAAAAGAGAATAGGATCTTTCCTCCTTATTTACGCAGAACATCTTGCTCGCCACGATATTAGCCGAAAATGTCAATAAAATTGAACTTTTCAGTCTGATTCTATTGCAATGCAACGGCTATAGCAACCGAATAGAATCTTTCCTCCTTGTTTACGCAGAAAGGTTTGCTCACCACAATATTAGACGAAAATGTCAATAAAATTGACTTTTCATTTAACTTTTCATTTAGATTCGATTACAATGCAATGGCTATAGGAAGCCAATAGAATCTTTTCTCCTTATTCATGCAGGGAAACCTGCTCACCACAATATGACTCGAGAAAGAATATAAAATTGA
>NW_016918160.1:729-948 GCF_001483705.2 Eufriesea mexicana
TCCCCCTTATTTACGCGGAAGGGCTTCCTCACCGCGATACTAGACGAAAATGTCAATATAACTGAACTTTCCAGCCATATTCTATAGCAAGGCAATGGCTATAGCAAACCAATAGAATACTTCACCATTATTTATGCAGAAAAGCTTGCTCACAAAGATATTAGTCGAGATTGTCAATAAGATTGAGTTTTCCAGGCAGTTTCCAATTCAATGCAATGT
>NW_016918161.1:0-607 GCF_001483705.2 Eufriesea mexicana
ATGATGGCTCCGGTCAGTACTGCTTCGTTACATGATAATATCTAAAACGATAATGAGTCAGTCATTTTTCATTCTAGAATTGCTACAGGATATAAGTCGTCATCGATCAGATCAATACAATGGCAACAGTGATCTATAGGTGACATGTTATCTACCGTACGGCGTACTGAAAGTATCTCTAGCCATAACCGTACTATATTTTGATTACTATTAGAAATTCTTTGGCATTTACTTAGGTGGTGAGCATATTAATGCAACGGCTGCATTACTGTCATGATGCCTGTACTTCGTATTGTGTTGTCACCTGCTAATCTCTCGAGCTGTATCTAGATGGACCTGCCTCCTGTCACTCTAGAATTGCTATAGAATCTATGTCCCCATCGAATAGATGATTCCAACTGCTACAATGCTCTATTGATTGAGGTACTACGAACCTTGCCCTCAATTGTTGAATGATGTCTCTCGCTATAACCGAACTATACATTGGTTATTCTAGAATTCCTGCTAAACTTCAATTACCAATGAGCAAATTAGACCAACGCCCGAGGTACGGTGAAGGCGGATGTACTAAATACTGCTTCGTCGGTTACTAATGTCACAAGAGATA
>NW_016918162.1:0-591 GCF_001483705.2 Eufriesea mexicana
TGGTCAGGTTAGGATGGGATAACTTTGACCTTTGCGATGTACACTGTTTTTCGGTGGATTTCCTCTCTCTCCTCCTCTCTATTATGCTCTGCTTGGCTCTGTGGATGCCAGCAATGCTGGGGGTGTCACGTCAGGTTGAGTTAGATAACGTTCGGTTGTGTTAGGCTCGTTTTCGTTAGTTCAGGATATCTTTGACGTATGTGCCCAACACAGATATTCCCTGGGCTTCTCCACTCTGCTCTTCTCCGATGTGATTCTCTTGGCTTTGAGGAGGGCAGGAATAGAGGCCTCGGCACGTTAGGAATTTTTATGGCGCGTTAGGTTGTGTTAGCTTGGTTTGGTTAGGACCGGGTAGCTAGAACCTTGGCCCATGCACTGAAATTCTGTAGATTCCTGCGGCCTTCGTTGCTCTGCTATACTCTATTCCACACTGCGGAGGCTATCAATGGCGTTGGTGACACATTATATTGACTGAGTTAGACTACGTTTGGTTAGGTTATGTTGGCTTGGGTTTTGTCTGGATAGATGTGTCTTTTGTGCTATACACTGCGATTCAATGGACTTCGCCGCCCTAATTTCCTCTAGTAAGTT
>NW_016918163.1:0-2672 GCF_001483705.2 Eufriesea mexicana
TTTCTGCGTTCTACTCTCTACGAATGTGTTTTTCTTGTCCCTGTGGTGGCAAGCAATAGTGGTCGCTGCACGTTAGTCTGTGATAGGTTACGTTTTATATGTTACGTTTGGATAGGTTACTAGAGAAGTGTAGCTTTGTCTTTTGTCTTTGTCTTTTCTGCTCTCTACTGCGATCTAATACACCCTGCTTTGATCTGGGAATGCATGAAATGGTGGTCGCGGCGCTTTAGGTTGACGTAGGTTACGTTTGGTTAGTTTAGGTTTGTTTGACTTTGGTTGGCATATCTTTGACTTTCGTGCTATGCACTGCCATTCCATGGACATCTGCTTTCTACTCCCCTCTAGTGTGCCCCATTTGGCGATGGGGAGGCCAGCAATTGTGGGCTGGGATGGTTAGGTTATTATTGGTTACGTTCGATTAAGCTAGCTTAGGTCAGTTTAGGTTAGGATAACTCCTGCTTTTTTGCTTTACACAGCTATTCGGACGTTTCCGGTATCCTAGATAGTGCTGCCATATTCTCCTTAGCTCTCGTGCTGCCAGAACTGGCTTTCGCGGCACGTTTCGTCTGCCTGCGATACGATTGGTTGGGTTAGAACGTGGTAGCTTCGACTTTTGTGCCACGCATTGCTTTCTATGGAAGCCTGCGCTGTTCTGTGCGGTATCGCACTCCGCTTGTCTGTGTGGACGCCAGGAAGAGTTCCCTGGTCACGTCAGGTTGACTTAGGATACGGTTGGTTGGGTTAGGTTTGGCTAGGCTTGGTTAAGATAGCTTTGAGCTTTGTGCTATATATTGCTATTCGTTCGATGTCTGCGCTCTATAGTGCTGTGGCATACTCTGCTTGACTATGGGGAGTACAGAAGTATCGGTCTCGGCACGTTTGTCTGATATACGTTACGCTTGGCCAGGCTAGGTTATGTTAGGTTTGGTTAGGGTACCTTTGACTTTTGTGCTTTACATTGCTTTTCGGTCGGTATCTACGCCTTGCAATGCTCTGACATATTCTGCTTGGCTCTCGTGAGGACAGCAATAGCGGTCGTGGCACCCCAGGTTGGATTACGTTACGTTTGGATATGTAACTTTCGGTTAGGTTAGGGTGGGATAGCTTGGACTTTGGTATATGCACAGCTATGCGGTGGATTTCTGCGCTCTACTGCGCTCTAATATTCTCTGCTATTCCCTGGGGAGGCTAGCAATAATTTTCCTGGTACGCTTGGTTGAGATATGATACGCTTGGCTTGGCCAGGCTAGGAGAGTTTTGGTTTGGATAGATTTGCCTTTTGTGCTATAGACTTCTATTCGGTCGATATTAGCGCCCTGCATTGCTCTACTAGCATCTGCTTGTCTCTGGGGAGGTCAGCTGTAACGGTCGTGGCACGTATGGCTCATTTATGTTACGGTCGGATAGGTTAGGTTCGGTTAAGTATGGCTAGGACGGTTTTGCTCATGTGCTATTCGCGGCTATTTGGTGGAGTTCTGCGATCTACTGTGCTCTAGTGTATTCTGCTTTGCTATTGGGAGGCCAGCAGCATTGGTCTCGGCACGTCTGTCTCAGATAAGTTGCTTTTGGTTATGTTACATTTAGTTAGGTTCAGATAGGGCATCTAAGGCTCTAGTTCTGTACACTGCTAATCGGTGGATTAATGCGCACTACATTGCTCCTCTATACGCTGCTGGACTCTCGGGAGGCCATTAATAGTAGTCTCGGCCCGTTTTGCTTATAAGGCTACGTATGGCTACATTACGTTAGATAGGGTTAGGTATTGATAGCTTAGACTTACGCGGTGTACACTGCTTTTCGGTGGACTTCTGGGTTCTACTTTGTTCTGGTGTACTGTGGTTGGCTCTGGGGAGGCCAGCAATAGCGTTCTCGACACGTAAGATTGAGATGGATTACGTATGGCTATGTTACGTCTGGTAAGGTTAGGATAGGAAAGCTTCGACGTTTGTGCTACACACCGCCATTCGATGGATTACTACGCTCGTCATTGCTCTATCATGCTCTGCTTGTCTCTGGCGCGGACAGCAATAATGGCCTTGTCACATTACCTTGCGTTATGCTGCGTTCGGTTGTGTTTGGTTAGGACATGCTGGGTTAGGGTATCTTCCACTCCTGCGCTATACACTGCAATGCGGTGGGTGAATGCGCTCTACTGCGCTGTAGCATATTCTGCTCGGCTTTGGCGAGGCTAGCAATAGTGTTCTCGGCTCGTTAGGTTGAGTCAAGCTACGTTTGGTGAGGTTTCGTCAGTTTGGGTTACGTTCGGATGTCTTTGACATATGTGCTCAACTTTGACATCCTATGGGCTTCTGTGCTCTACTGTGCTCTACCATTTTCTGTTTGTCTCTGGGGAAGGCAGCAATAGTGGTCGCGGCACGATAGGTTCAGTTACTCTACACTTGTCTAGGTCCTGTTTCGTCTGGTTAGGAGAGGGTATCCTTTGCTTTTGTGCAATAATTTGCAATTTGTTGACCTTCTGCGCTATACTGTGACCTAGTATACTCCACTCGACTCTGGGGATGTCAGCATTAGTGGCCATGGCACGATAGTTTGTGTTAGGCTCCGTTTGGTTTGGTTCCGGTTGGTTAGGCTTGGACAGGGTAACTTCGTCATTTACGCTATACAAGTCCATTCGGAAGACTTCAGTGCTTTACATTGCTCTACTGTACCCT
>NW_016918164.1:0-2275 GCF_001483705.2 Eufriesea mexicana
GTCACCTCTGCACGTTACGTTGAGTCAGATTGCGTTCGGCTAGGTTGGGTTACGTTACGTTTGGTAAGGACAGCTTTAACTTTTGTGCTGTACACCGATATTCGGTGCATTTCTGCGCTCTACTGTGCTATAGTATGTACTGCTTTGCTCTGAGGTGGGCAGCAACAGCGGTCTCGGCACGTTATGTTGAGTTATGCTTTGCTTGGTTATGCTCTGTTTGTATGGATTAGGCTTGGGTAACTCTGACTTTTAAGATATACAGTGAGATTCCATGCATTTCTGCGTTCTACTCGCCTCTAGCATGTTCTGCTTCACTCTGGGGAGGCCACCAATCGTGGTCGCGGCACGTTGGGTTTAGCTACGTTACGTTTGGTTGTGTTACGTTTGGTCAGGTTAGGAGAGGGTGTCACTGACTTTAATGTTATAGTCTGTTATTAGGCGGATCTCTGCACCCTACAGTGCTCTATTATTTTCAGGTTGGCTCTGGGAATGCCAGCAATAGTGGTATCGGCACGTTAGGTTGAGCTATGTTAAGTTTCGTCACGTTACGATTGGTTTGGTTGGGAGAGGATAGATTTGACGTTAGTGTTGGAGTCTGCTATTACGTGGATCTCTGCTCCCTACAGTGCTCTAATATTTTCAGCTCGGCTTTGGTCAGGAGAGCAATAGTGGTCACGGCACGTTACGTTGATTCTTGTAACGTCCGAGTAAGTTGGGTTAGGCTGCGTTTGGTTAGGATAGCTTTAACTTTTCTGCTGTAGACAGATATTCGGTGGTCTTCTGCGATCTACTGTGATCGAGTATGTCCTGCCTAGCTCAGTGGAGGGGGCAGCAATAACGGTTTCGGCACGTGAGTTGAGTCGGTCTAAGTTAGGCTATATTCGGTTGATTTGGGTTAGTTTTGTGTAGCTTTGACTTTTCAGATGTACACTGCGCTTCTGTGGGTTTCTGCGCCCTGCGCTCCACTAACGTGTTCTGCTTGGCTGTGCGAAGGCCGGCAATGATGGTCACGGCACGTTAGGTTTAGCTACGATTCGCTTGGTTACGTTACGGTTGGTTACGTTAGGAGGGGATAGCTTTGTCTTTAGTGCTGCATTCTGATATTAGGTGGATTTCTGCGCCCTATAGTTCTTTAATATTTCCCGCTTGGCTCTGGGAATGCCAGCAATAGTGGTCTCGGCTCGTTAGGTTGAGTAGGGTTACGTCCGGTTAGGCAGGTGTAGACTAGGTTTTGATAGGGTGGCTTTAACCTTTGTGCTCTACACTGCTATTCGGTGGACCTCTGCGGTCATCTGCGATGTAGTTTGTCCTGCTTGGCTGTCGGGGGCAGCAATAGCGGTTTCGGCACGATATGTCGGGTTAGGCCATGTTTTGCTATGTCACATTTGCTTGAGTTAGGCGTAGGTTGCTTTGACTTCACTGATGTACACTGCGATTCAATGGACTTCTGCGCCCTACTCTGCTGCAATGCACCCTGCATGTCTCTGTGGAAGCCAGAGGTAGTGGTCGCGGTAAGTTGGGTTGTGTAGATTACGTTCGACTGTGTTACGGTTGGTAAGGTTATGAGAGGATGGCTTCGACATTAGTGATATAGTCCACTATTAGTTGGACTTCAGCGCCCTACAGAGCTCTAATAACTTCAGCACGGCTCTGGAAAGGCCAGCAATTGTGGCCTCGGTACGTTATGTTGAGACAAGGTGCGTTCCGGTAGTTTGGGTTAGGCTAAGTTTGGTTAGGGCACTTTTAACTTTTGTGCTGTACACTGCTCTTTGGTGGATTTCTGCGCACTACCGTGCTGTAGTATGTCCTGTTTGGCTCTGGGGAGGCCAGTAATTAATGTATAGTGGTCTTAGCACGTTATGTTGTGCCAGGTTAGGTTCGGTTATGTTGGGTCAGGCTAAGTTTGGGCATGGTAGATCCGACTTATGTGCTGTACACTGCTATTCGTCGGATTTCTTTGCTGTACTGTTCTCTACTGTGCCCTGCTTGTCTCTGAGAAGGGCAGCAATAGCGGTCTCGACATGGTAATTTCAGTTGGGCTATGTTTGTTTGTGGTGCGTTTGTTTGAACCTGGTTTGGGTATCTTCGACTTTTCTAATGTACACTGAGATTCTATGGATTTCTGTGCCCTGCTCTACCCTAATGTGGTCTGCTTGTCTCTGGGGAGGCCAGCTATAGTGTCGCGGCACGTTATGATGAGCAAGGTTACGTAACGATTGGACAGGTTGGCGGACGGTAGCTTTGTATATAGTGCTACAGCCCTCTATCAGGTGGA
>NW_016918165.1:0-321 GCF_001483705.2 Eufriesea mexicana
GCTGTACTTGCCATTGGATTGAAGGGGATAGGCGATCTATTCACCAAGCTATAGCGGATTATATATTTTGAATAGACCTATCCTCTGGTAAGTAGATGGCTGTACCTGCCATTGGATTGAAGGCGTTAGGCGAACTATTCACCAAGCTATAACAGGTTATAGATTTGGAATAGACCTATTCTCTGGTATGTAGAAGGTTGTACTTGCCATTGGATTGAAGGCGTTAGGCGATCTATTCACCAAGCTATAACACATTAAAGATTTTGAATAGACCTATTCTCTGGCAAGAAGGTAGCAGTAATTGCCATTAGGCTGAAGGCG
>NW_016918166.1:0-1008 GCF_001483705.2 Eufriesea mexicana
GATAACATATACTAACCTGACCGAACCTAACCACACCCAAACGTAGAATAATTCAGCATAAGTAGCGTAGGCCACAATTACTGCCCTTCCCAGAGACAAGCTGAATATAACACACGCAGTGGAGCTCAGAAATCCTCCGAATATCAGCGTACAGCATAAAAGCCAAGGCTATCCACTCGTAACCTAACCAACAATAACGTAACCGAACGCATCCTAACTCTATTTAACCGCCCTACACCACTATTGCTCACATCCACAGAGGAAAGCAGAATATATGAGAGCACAGTAGGTCTGAGAAGTACGCGGCGTTGCAGTGTAAAGAACAAGAGTAAAGATAACCTCTCCAAACCTAACCCAACCGAACGTAGTCTAATTGAGCATAAGGAGCCGAGACCTCTATTGCGGTTTTACCAAGAGCCAATCAGAACATATTAGAGGAGCGTAGAGTGCAGAAATCCATAGAATCACGGTGTATAGCAGAAGTTTCAAAGCTACACAAACCAAACCCTAAAAAGTGTAAACTATACAAAGGAAACCTAACTCAAGGTACCGAGCCGCGCGCACTAATGCTGGGCGCTCCAGGGCCAAGCAGAATGCGTCAGAGCACAGAGGGCGCAGAAGTGCAAAGAATAACGGTATATTCCACGATAGTCGGAGCTATACATGCACAAGACAAGCAAAATAACGTAACGAAACGCAGCCAAACCATACCCAACGTGCCTAGACCACTACTGCTGAACTCCGCAGGGACAACCAGAATATATTAGAGCACAGTAGAGCTCAAGAATCCGCCGCATGGCTGTGTAAAGCACAAAAGTCGTAGATATCCTAACCTAACCTGTCCTAACTTAACTTAACCGAACGTAACCAAACCCAAATTAGCGTGCCGATACCACTATTGCTGGCCCTCCCACAGCCAAGCTCAACATATACCAAATTAGCGTGCCACTATTGCTGGCCCTCCCACAGCCAAGCTCAACATATTCGAGCACAGTGGACCGCAGAAAT
>NW_016918167.1:0-814 GCF_001483705.2 Eufriesea mexicana
AAAATAGTAGAGCAGAGTAGAGCGCAAAAGTCCACCGAATAACAATGTATGGCACGAAAGTCAAAGCTATACTTACCGAACATATCCTAACCCGTACTACCCAAACGTAACGTAACTCAAACTAATGCGCAGAGGCCACTTTTGCCGGCCTCCCCGAGGCGAAGTAGAAAATATTAGAGGGCAGTGGAGCGCATAAATCCGCCGAATAACAGCGAACAGCACGAATGTCAATGCTACATAAACAGAACGTAAGGTAACCAAACCTAACCAAGCGTAACCGAACTATACCGAACGTGACGAGACCACTATTTCTGGCCTTCCCAGAGCCAAGCAGAAAATAGTAGAGCGCAGTAGAGCGCAGCAATCCGCCGCATTGCAGTGTACAACAAAAAAGTCGAAGATACCCTAACATAGCCTGGCCAAACCCAATATAAGTAAGCGTATCCTATCCTATCATAACGTGCCGAGAGCGAAGTTGCTGGCCTACCCAGATCCAAGCAGAACATACTAGAGCACAGTAGGGCGCATAAATGAACCGAAAACCACTGTGTAGCAAAAAAGACAAGGCTATCCTATCCGAACAGCACAAATCGCAACATAGCCAAACGTATCGTAGATCAACCTAACGCGCCGTGACCACTATTGCTGGCCTCCCCATGGCCAAGCAGGAAACATTAGAACACAGTAGAGCGCAGGATCAAACAACAGTGTACAGCACGATAGTCGAAACTATCCTGACCAACCACGGCACAATCTAACCTAACAGAACGTAACTTAACTCAACCTAACGTGCAGAGACCACTGTCGCTCGCCG
>NW_016918168.1:0-303 GCF_001483705.2 Eufriesea mexicana
AATTTTGTTGACATTTTCGACTACTATCCTGGTTAGCTAACTTTCTGGCATAATTAAGGAAGAAAGATTCTATTGGCGTGCAATAGCAATTGGAATGCCATAGAATCTTGCTAGAAAATTCAATTCTATAGATATTTTCGAATAAAACCGTGGTGAGCTAGCTTCCTTGCGTAAGCATGGAGGAAAGATGCTTTTTGAGTGCTATAGCCATTGCAATGAGATAGATTGTGGCTGGAAAAGACTATTTTGTTGACATTTTCGACTACTATCGTGGTGAGCTATCTCTCTTACATAAATAAGGCG
>NW_016918169.1:0-251 GCF_001483705.2 Eufriesea mexicana
GACTATTATCGTGGAGAGCTATCCTTATTGCCTAAATGAGCAGTGTAGGTTCTATTGGCGTGCAACAGAAACTGCAATGATACAGAATGTGTGTGGAAAATTCAATTTTATTAACATTTTCGGCTAATATCGTGGTGAGCTATCTTTCTTGCATTAACAAGGAGGAAAGATTCTGTTGGCATGCTATTGGCATTGCAATGCTATAGAATCTGGCTGGAAAATTCTATTTTATTGGCATTTTCGACTAATAT
>NW_016918170.1:0-678 GCF_001483705.2 Eufriesea mexicana
ATGGATTTCTGCGCCCTACTCTGCTCCAGTAGGCTCTGCATGGCTCTGAGGAGACCAGCAATGGTGGTCTCGGCAGGTTAAGTTGAGTTACGTCACGTTCGGTTCGGTTAGGTTTGCTTGGTTCATTCTAGGGAGGCTTTGACTTCCGCGCCATGCACTGCTATTCAGTGGATTACTGCGCTGTACATTTCTCTACCACCTTCCACTCGACTCTTTGGAAGCCAGCAATAGTCGTCGCGGCAAGTTGGCTTGAGATATGTTACGTTTGGTTACGGTACGTTTAGGTAAGTACAGGGTAGCTCTGACTTTTCTGCTATACAGTGCGATTCTATGGTTCTCTGCGATCTACTCTCCTCTATTATGATCCGCTTGGCTGTGGGGTGTCCGGAAACAGTGGTCGCGGCACGATAGGTTTAGTTAGGCTTGGCTTTGACATGTTATTGTAGCATTGGTTAGGTTCGGATTGTTCTGACAATCGTGCTATTCACTATTATCCAGTGGACCACTGTAATGCAATGTGCTCTACTATATCCTGCTTGGCTCTAGGGAGAGCAGCAGCAGTGGACGCGAAGCTGAATGTGGAGCTGTCCTACGTTTGGTGAGGTTAGGTTGTGCCGGCTTAGGTCAGGTTGTCTACGACTTTTGCGCTATACACTGTAGGGCTGTGGATTTCTGCGA
>NW_016918171.1:0-698 GCF_001483705.2 Eufriesea mexicana
CTAATGTGCCCCGCTTGGCACTGGGGTGGTCACCAATTGCAGTCACCGCACGTCACGTTTTGTCAGGCTACGTTTGGTTTGGGTAGGTTGTGACAGATTAGGTTGGGATATACTTAACTTTCGTGCTGCACACCGTTTTCCTGTGTATTTTTGTGCTCTACTGTGATCTACTGCATTCTGCTTGCTATGGAGAGGCCAGTGGCAGTGGTCGCTGCGCGTTATGTTGAGATATGCTACGATTGGTTAGGTTAGGTTAGGACAGGATTAGTTATGGCACCTTCGGCCTTTGTGCCATTCACTGCAATGCGGTGGGTTTCTGCGTACTACTCTGCTATAGTACTTTTCGCTTTTCTTCTTGGAGGCCATCATTAGTGGTCTCGTCGTGTTAGGTTGAGTTAGGTTACGTTTGGTATGATTAGGTTGCGTTTATTTCGGAAAGCGCAACTTTGACTTTCGTGCTATACAATGTTATTAGGTGGATATCTGTGATATACTGTGCTCTACTACATTCTGCTTGGCCATTGGGAGGCCAGGTGCTGTGGTCGCGGCTCGTTGCGTTCACATATTCCACGCTTGGTTAAGATAGGAAGTCTGGTTAGACTGGGTATCTTCGACTTTTGTGCCTTTCACTGCAGTGCGGTGGATTTCTCCGCCCTACTGTGGTCTAGTACATTCAGCTTGTCTCTGTCGACGCCAAC
>NW_016918172.1:0-203 GCF_001483705.2 Eufriesea mexicana
GTGATTAGATCGCCTAACGCCTTCAATCCAATGGCAAGTACAGCCATCTGCTTTCCAGAGAATAGTTGCATTCAAAATCCTCAACCTGTTATAGAATGCAGAATAGATCGCCTAACGCTTTCAAACAAATGGCAAGTACAGCCATCTACTTGCCAGAGAATAGGTCTATTCAAAATCTATAACCTGTTATAGCTTGGTGAATA
>NW_016918172.1:408-971 GCF_001483705.2 Eufriesea mexicana
CCTAACGCCTTCAATCCAATGGCAAGTACAGCCATCTACTTTCCATGGAATAGGTCCATTCAAAATATATAACCTGCTATAGCATGGTGAATAGATCGCCTTACGCCTTCAATCCAATGGCAAGAACAGCCATCTACATGTCAGAGAATAGGTCTATTCAAAATCTATAATCTGCTACAGCTTGGTAAATAGATCGCCTACCGCCTTCAATCCAATGGCAAGTACACACATCTACTTGCCAGAAAATAGGTCTATTCAAGATCTATAATCTGTTATAGCTTGGTGAATACATCGCCTAACGCCTTCAATCCAATGGCAAGTACAGCCATCTACTTGCCAGAGAATAGGTCTATTCAAAATATATAATCAGTTATATCTTCGTGAATAGCTCGCCAACGCCTTCAATCCAATGGCAAGTACATACTTCTACTTGTCAGAAAATAGGTCCTTTCAAAATTTATAATCTCTTAAAGCTTGGTGAATAGATCGCCTAACGCCTACAATCCAATGGCAAGTACAGCCATCTGCTTTCCAGAGAATAAGTCTATTCAAAATCTATAAGC
>NW_016918173.1:0-654 GCF_001483705.2 Eufriesea mexicana
TTACATTTTCGACTAATATCGTGATTAGCTATCTTTCTTGCATAAATAAGAGGGAAAGGTTCTCTTGGCGTGCTATTGCCATTGCAATGCCGAAGAATCTGGCCGGAAATATCAATTTCATTGACATTTACGTCTAATATGGTGGTGAGCTATCTTTCTCCCATAAATCAGGAGGAAAGATTCTGTTGGCATTCCATAGGCATTGCAATGCTATAGAATCTTGCCGGAAAATTAAATTTTATTTTCATTTTCTGCTAATATCGTGGTGAGTTAACTTCCTTCCCTAAGTAAGGAGGCAAGATCCTTCTGGAGTGCTATTGCCATTGCAATGCTATAGAATCTGGCTGGAAAGTTCAATTTTATTGACATTTTCTACTAATATCGTGGTGAGCTAACTTTTCTCCATAAACAAGGAGGGAAGACTCTATTGGCGTGCTATAACCATTGCAGTGCTAATGAAATGAATGTGTCCGGAAAATTCAATTTTATTGACATTACCGGCTAATATCGTGTTGAGCCAACTTCCTTGCATAAGTAAGGAGGAAAGATTCTATTGGCGTGCTAGTGCCATTGCAATGCTGTCGAATCTTGCTGGAAAATTCAATTTTATTGACATTTTCGACTAATATCGAGGAAAGCCAACTTCCTTGCATA
>NW_016918174.1:0-560 GCF_001483705.2 Eufriesea mexicana
CCTGACCTAATCTGACCTAACCTAACCTAACCAAACCCAACCTATCCTAACTTTGTAAAACCTTATCTAGCCAAACCTTCCCAGGCTTTAGCAAACCTAACATAACCAAACCCAACCTACACAAATTATTCCTAACCTAACATAACGAAACCTAACCCAACATGACCTAACCCAACCCAGCTAAACTATCTTAACCTAACCCAACATAACCTAAACCAACCAATCCTAACCTAACCTAATCAAACATAATCTAAGCTCACCTATCTTAACATAACCTATCGTAAGATAACCTAAACTAACCTAACATAACCTTACCTAACCTGACCTGACCTGTCTTGACCTGACCTTACCCGGCCTGCCATGTCCTGGCCTGAAGTGACCTGACCTATCCTGGACTGGCCTGACCCGTCATGACCTGACCTGACCTGACCAGATCTGACCTGACATAACCGGACTTGACCTAACCTAATTTTGCAAAACCTTACTTAACATATCCATGTCAGTCCTACCCTAACCTCACCTAACATAACGTAACCTAATCAAACGTAATATTGCAAAAC
>NW_016918175.1:0-2220 GCF_001483705.2 Eufriesea mexicana
GCATACATAAACCCAAACACACATCCATACATACATCCATCCATACATCCACACGTACATCCAAACACACATCGATACTTACATGCACAGATATATCCATACATACATACGTACATACATCCATACATCCATCCATACGTGTATACATACATACGCCCTTCCATCCATCCATGCATCTGGTCTTCCACCCATCCCTCCACCCGCTCCTCAGTTCACCCACCCATCCATTCATCCACCCGCACATACATACAGACGAACATCTATCGTTCCATACATCCATCCATCAACACATCCATACATCCATAAGTACGTCCAACCATACAACCATCCATCCATACATACATCCATACGTACATCCATAGCATACACCCATACACACGTCCATGCATACATCCTTCCATACATCCACACATACATCCATACACAAATACATAAATACATCCATAGATACATCCATACATACATCCATGGATATATCCATACATACATTCGTGCATGCATCTATTGATACGCCCTTCCATCCATCCATGCTTCCGTTCTTCCACCCATCCATTCACTCACTCTTCAGTTCATCCTCCCAACCGTTCATCCACCCGCACATCCACACTGATATACATCTGTCCTTCCATACATCGGTCCATTTTTACATCATCCCATCCATACGTCCGTTGATCCGTACATCCATACATCCATACATCTATCCACCAAACTATCCATCCATCTATACATCCATACATACCCAAATACATTCGTCCATACATTCATCCATACACACATCCTTCCATGCATCCATACATACAGGCATAGATATATCCATACATACATTCGTACATACATCCTTACATCCACACATACATCCAAGCATACATCCATACATACATCCACACAAACATCCATACATACGTACATAAATCCTTACACTCATGCATCCATACATCTGTACAGCAATACGTCCATCCTTCCTTATATCCTGCCATCCACACATACATCCACCAATACATCCATCCATCCATACACCCATACATCCGTACAACCATGCATCTATACATATATACACCCATACGTTCATACATCCATACATCCTTCCACCAATACCCCAATCCATCCATACATCCATCCATCCATACAACCATTCATGCATACATACTTGCACCCATACATCCACCTTGCCATACATCCATCCATCCATATATCCACCCATCCAAACATACACCGAACCATACTTCCATCCGTCAATACAAGCACCCATCTATACGTCCATCGATCCATACACCTATCCATCCATACATCCATCGATCCATGCATCCATACATCCACACATCAATAAATCCATCCATCCATACATCCATCCAACCATACATATATCCATACATGCATCCATACGTCCATCCATACATCTATCCATACATGCATCCATCCATTCTTTCATCCATCCATCCGTTCAAACATACATCCATACATCCATACATATATACATCCATGCATACATCCGTACATACATGCATACATACATCCATGCATACATCCATACATACGTCCACACAAACATCCATACATACATCCATACATACATCCAGACATACATCCATACATCCATCCATTCATACATCCATCCATTCATTCATCCATCCATCCATCCAGCCATACACATATACATCCATACATCCTTTCATCCGTACCATCCACACATTCGTACGTCGTTACATACATACATCAATACATCCATCCATCCATACATCCTCCCATCCATACATCCGTCGATCCATACATCCATACATACATCCATACAAACAGACATACATACATCCATACAACCATACATTTATACCTCCATACATCTGTACATCAGTACATCCGTCCATCCATACATCCTGCCATCCACACATACATCCATCCATACATACAACCACCCATACACCCATACATCCATAAATACATTCATCGGTACATATATACATACGTACATATATACATACGTACATCCATTCATCCGTACATGCATACATTCGTACATACATCCTTCCGTACATCCATCCATCCAAGCATCCACCCGTCCATACATTCATCGATCCGTACACCCATAAAACAATCCATCCATCCATACATACATCCATGCGTACATCCATACATGCATACATAAACCCATACACACATCCGTACATACATCCATCCATACATCCACACGTACATCCATACACACATCCATACATACATCCATAG
>NW_016918176.1:0-315 GCF_001483705.2 Eufriesea mexicana
TTCAAGATCTAAAATATGTTGTAGCTTGGTGAATACATAGCCTAACGTCTTCAATCCAATAGCAAGTACGGCCATCTTCTTGCCAGAGAATTGGTATATTCAAATTTTTTAACCTGCTATAGCTTGGTGAATAGATCGCCAACCGCCTTCAATCCAATGGCAAGTACAGCCATCTACTTGCCAGATAATTTATCTATTCACAATCTATATTCCGTTGCAGATAGGTGAATAGATCGCCTAACACTTTCAATCCAATGGCAAGTACAGACATCTACTTGCCAGAAAATAGATCTAATCGAAATCTATATCCTGTTA
>NW_016918177.1:0-209 GCF_001483705.2 Eufriesea mexicana
CAAACAACCATTCATCCATCCATACATCCATCCTTTCATCCATCCATCCATGAATGCATCCATCCGTACATATGTCCATCCATCCATCCATCCTTCCATACATCCATACATACATCTATACATGCATCCATACCTTCAGCCACACATACATCCATCCATACATACATCCATAAATCCACACATCCATATATCCATATATCCAGCAAACC
>NW_016918178.1:0-273 GCF_001483705.2 Eufriesea mexicana
CTTGTTTATGCAAGAAAGGTAGCGCACTACAATATTATTCGAAAATATGAATAAAATTGAATTTTCGGTCCAGATTCTGTAGCATTGCAATGATTACAGCTTGCCAATATAATCTTTCCTCCTTGTTGATGCAAGAAAGTTAGCTCACCGTGTTATTAGTCGAAAATGACAATAAAATTGAATTTTCCATCCAGATTCTGCAGGATTGCTATGGCTATAGCACTCCGAACGGATCCTTCCTGCTTATCTATGCAAGGAAGCTAGCTCACCACG
>NW_016918179.1:0-280 GCF_001483705.2 Eufriesea mexicana
TACATCAATACATACATCCATACATACATCCATACATCCACACTTCCATCCATCCGTCCATCCGTGCATACATCCATCCATACATCCATACACCCACACATCCATACATGCATACATACATACATATATCCATACGAGCATCTGCACATACACCCATACAGCCATACATTCATGCATCCATTCATCTGCATATAAATACATACATCCGTCCATATATCCTGCCATCCACACATACAACCATCCATACATCCGTCCATCCATACACCCATACATCCATACG
>NW_016918179.1:329-1142 GCF_001483705.2 Eufriesea mexicana
CCATACATCCACACATCCGTACATGCATACATTCGTACATCAATACATCCATACATTCATACATCCATACATCCATACATTCATACATACATACATCCATACATCCATGAATCCATTCATCCATCTAACCGTACATCCGCCCAACCATACATCCATACATTCATAAATACGTACATCCATAAATCCATCCATCCATACACCCATCCATCAATACATACACCCATACATACATCCTTACTTATATACATCCATATACCCATACATCCGTGCATCCGCCAATCCATACCTCAATCCATTCACACATCCGTCCATCCAAGCATCCATCCGTCCATACATCCACGCAACCATTCATCTGTCAGCCCAAACATCCATCCATCTATATATCCATCCATAAATACATCCATCCAAACATCCACTCATCCATCCATACATCCATCCATTCATTCATACATCCATAAATGCATCCTCCCATACATACGTCCATCCACACATCCATCCATCCATACATCCATACATGCATACATTCTTACATATATACATCCATTCATTCGTACATCCATACATACATCCATCCACCACTCCATCCAACCATGCATACATCCATACATACATCAATACATACATCCATACATACACCCATACATATATCCATACATACATCCATTCATACACCCATACATACATCCATACAAACATCCATGCATACATACACACATACATCCATGCATACATCCATACACACATCTATGAATACATCCATACATACATCAATACATCCATCTATCCATCCATACATCCATACATCCGTACATC
>NW_016918180.1:0-662 GCF_001483705.2 Eufriesea mexicana
TGTTACAGAGATTTCAATCTTTTATCATTTGGTGAAGAAGCAGTGGAAGATGAAGAAGAATCTGTAATATTAAATAAAAGTTTATTGGTAAGGGCAAATCAACTCATGATCATTTAACTGATCCAAAATTAAGCTCACAACCAGCTGTTGAACCACCTGGACTTGCAAATAAAAAAGAGGAAGGAAGACCATAGTAGGGATTGGGAAAGTGACGACGAAATAAAAGCTTAAGAAGAATTAGAAGTTATAATGAAAGAAAAAGAGTTAATGTATTGTTCAATTATAACTATGTTATAGAAAGTAGAAATTTTTATTGACTGTCTTATATTTATATTTTCAGAGCAATGAAGGAAAGGATAAAAAATAAATTGAGAGATGCAAAAAAGGAACCGAAGAAAGTAGAAAATTATAAAATAGATTATGTTGAAGATGATAAAGATATAAAGGAAAATGAAAAGGGAATGAAGTACTCCTTATAGGGTTAACACGAGAGAAAGCCGAGGAGATGCATGATTAGAGAGATAGATGCATAACCAAATCTAGAATCATTAGGATAACTCATGTATTTGAATAGAATCATATGTAGTAGTGTGTATATATCTATAAATATTCTTACATAAATATGGTCATTGTAATGATAATTATTATGCGATATGTATTAC
>NW_016918181.1:0-2283 GCF_001483705.2 Eufriesea mexicana
GACCTCTGCGCTCTACTGTGCGCTACCATACCCTGCTTGTCTCCGGGGATGCAAGGAATGGTGGTCGCAGCACGATAGCTAGAGTTATGGCACGTTTGGCTGTGTAAGGTATGGCGAGGTAAGGATAGGATAGCCTTGACTTTTGTTCTATACACTGCTATTCGACGGGCAACTGCGCTATGCCGTGCTCTAATGCGCTCTGCTTGGTTTAGGGCGGACAGCAGCAATGGTCTCGGCATGTTACCTTCTGTTATGTAACGTTCGCTTATGTTACGATTGGCTAATTTAGCAGCGGATAGCTTTGACTTTTGTGCGATACACAGTCATTCGGTGGATTTGTGCGCCCTAGGTTGTTCTACTGTACTCTGCTCGACCCTCTGGAGGCCAGCAATAGTGGCTGGGTGACGTTAGTTTGGTTATGTTACGTACGGTTGTGTTATGTTATGTTCGGTTTGGTCAGGATGTCTTCGACAACAACTCTGCTCGACCCTCTGGAGGCCAGCAATAGTGGTTGGGTGACGTTAGTTTGGTTATGTTACGTACGGTTGTGTTATGTTATGTTCGGTTTGGTAAGGATGTCTTCGACTTATGTGCTATACACTGCTATTCGGTGGATTTCTGCGCTCTGCTGTGCTCTAATATTCCCTGCTTTCATCTGGGAATGCCGGAAATGGTGGCCGCGGCGCGTTAGGCTGTGTTAAGTTAGGTTTGGTTAGGTTAGGTTACTTTGTGTTAGGTTAGGATATTCTTGACCTTCGAGCTGCACACTGGCATTCTATGTGCCTCTTCGCTCTACCCTCCTCTAATATGCTCTGCTTGGCGCTGGTGAGACTGGGAATAGTGCCCTCGGCACGTTAGGTTGTGCTATGTTCCGTTTGGTTGTGTTACGCTTGACTAGGTTAGGATGGGACAACTTTTACTTTTACGTTATACACTGTTACTCGGTGGACTTCTGCCCTCTATATTGCCCTACTATACTCTGCTCGACTCCGGAGAGGCAAGCTATAGCTGTCGTGGCGCGATGGGTTGTGTTTGGTTATGTTCGTTTGGGCTAGGTTAGGTTACGTTTGGTAAGGATGGCTTTGACTTTTGTGTCATATTATGTTACTCGGTGGATTTCTGAACTCTAATCAGCTCTAATATCTTCTGCTTGGCCCTGGGGAGGGCAGCAGTTGATGTCTCGGCCCGTTACGTTTCGTTGCTCTACGTGGGGTTATGTTAGGTTAGGACGTGTTAGGTTAGGATGTCTCTGACTTTTTTGCTATACACTTCTATTTGGCGGCTTTCTGCGCTCGACTGTGCACTAGCACATTCTGCGCGGATATTTGGAGGCCAGCAATATTGGTTTCGTCTCGTTAGGTTAAGTTAGGCAGCGTTCGATTTTGCTACGTTTGGATAGGTTGTGAGAGGGTATCTTTGACTTTTGCGCTATACACTGCTAATCGGAGGATTTCTGTGCTCTGCTGTACTCTAGTATATTCCGCTTGGCTGCGGGGTGCCGGCTGCATTTGTCTCGGCACGTTCTTCTGAGTTATTTTGCGTTTGGTTATGTTACGTTTTGTTAGGTTAGGATAGGGCAGCTTTGACTTTAGAGCTATAGTCCACTATTGGGTGGATTCCTGCCGCCTTCAGTGCTCTAATACTTTCAGCTCGGCTCTGGCAGCAATAGTGGTCTCGGCATGTCATGGTAGCTTTGACTTTAGAGCTATAGTCCACTATTGGGTGGATTCCTGCCCCCTGCAGTGCTCTAATACTTTCAGCTCGGCTCTGGCAGCAATAGTGGTCTCGGCATGTCATGGTGAGTCATGTTTAGCTCAGTTAGGTTGGGTTTTGCAAAGTATGGTCAGGATAGCTTTAACTTTTGTGCTGTGCACTGCTCTTCAGCGGACTTCTGCGCTCTACTGTACTCTAGTATGTCCTGCTTGGCTCTGGAGAGGGCAACGGTAGCAGTCTCGGCATGTTAGTTTGATTCAGGCCATGTGTGGGTATGTTCGGTTCGTGTGGGTTAGGCTTGTATAGCTCCGACTTTTCTTATAAACACTGCGATTGTATGGAATTCTGAGTTGCACTCTCCACTGAAGGGTCCCGATTAACTCTGGGGAGGCCACCAGTAGTGTTCGCGACACGTTAGTTTGTGTTATGTTACGTTTGACGATGTAACGGTTGGTTAGGTTAGGAGAAGATGGCTTCGACTTTAGTGCCATAGTCTGCTATTCGGTGGATTTCTGCGCTCCACGCGGCTCTAGTATGACATGCTTGGCTCTGGGGAGTTCAGCAATTTCG
>NW_016918182.1:0-328 GCF_001483705.2 Eufriesea mexicana
GGAATAATAGACCACAAAAGAGCGCAGACATCCACCGATTTGCAGTGTGTAGCACAAAGGACATGGCTACTACATCCTATCCTGTCCAAGCGTGACCCAGCCGAACGCATCCTAACACAATCTAACATGCCTAGGCCACAATTTCTGGTCACCTCAGAGCGAAGCAGAACATAATACAGCACAGTAGAGTGCAGAAGTCCGCCTTATTGTAGTGCAGCAGCACAGTAGAGTGCAGAAGTCCGCCTTATTGTAGTGCAGAGCACACAAGTCAAACATATCCTAACCTAACCTTACCTTACCTATCCAAACCAAACGTAGCCGAACTAAA
>NW_016918183.1:0-5760 GCF_001483705.2 Eufriesea mexicana
TAAATATGTCTAGCCATTGCTGCTGTATACATTTACAATTCAAGAACAATTGTGGAATTTACAAGATCAATGAACAGATTGATCCAGCGGCTGCAGTACTGTGCTCATGCTGTACTCAGTACTGTTATGTCGACTGTTAATACCACTAGCAATAACGGATTTGCCTGTTGTTACTCCAGAAGTGCTATGGAACATAAATCATAACTGAACAGGTAAATCCAACGGCAACCGTGCACCATTGGTGGACACATTAACTACCACTCTGGGTATTTCAACTATCTCCAGCCTTAACTGACGTTTATATTGTTCATTCCATATCTACTGTGTAATTTGAGTCACCAGTGATTAAATTAACCCAAAGGTTACTGTACTGTGCCCATGACTGTTCTTAGTACTGTGTTGTCAGACATTAATAGCTCAAGCGCTAACGGACCAGTCTCTTCTTAATCAAGAATTGCTATAGAATATCGCTGAACAGATGCATCCAACGGCTACAGGGCTCTGATGATGGATGTACTGAGAACGGAACTGCGAAATCTAAACACCTCGAGCCATAACTGATGTATACGTAGATTATTCAAGGTCTGCTGTGAAATGTATATCATGAGTGAACAGATTAATGCTATGACTCCCGTCGTCTCTTGGTGGATGTACCGGCTACCGCACTTTGAATATTAAATATCTCTAGGCATGAATAATGTATCCATTGATTATTCCAGAACTACTGTTGTATTTAAGTCATCAGTGAGCAAATTAATACAACGGCTACAGAACTGTTACGCTGGCTGCGCTCAGTAATCTGTTGCTAATTGTAAATATCTCGAAGGACGACCGATACGTGTTTTATCATTACAGAATCGCTATAGACTTTATATCATCAGTGGGCTCGCTGTGTAGGCCGGTGCAGCGTTCTGTTGGTGGATATGCTAAGTTCCGTATTGACATAAGTCAATGTCTCCATGTACAAGTGTTCTGTCAATTGTTGACTCTACAGTTGCAGAAGAACTGGGATGATCAGAGAGCGGATCAGTTGAATGGATAGATTATCGTGATGACGGCCACAATCGGTACTGTATTGTCAATTGCCAATATGAATGCTGATTTATGATCTGCCCATTGATCATTCTAGGATTGCTATAGAGATTAAGTCGTCAGTGAACATATTACACAACCTGCTACCGTGGTCTCTTTGTGGATGTACCAAGTACTGTTCTGGGAGCAGTAAATATCTCTAGCAATAACTGATGTATACATTGATTACTCTAGAAATTCACTGTATCTTATGTCATCACTGGACAGATTAATCAAACGGCTGCTGTGCTGTGACGATGGCTATACTCAGTGCTATTTCGTCAATTGTTAATGTCTCGAGCGATAATGGGCCACTCCTTCGCCATTCCAGAATTGCAGAGGAATCTATATCATCACTGAAATGCTTGATCCAGTGGCTACAGTGATTCATTGTAGGATGTACCAACTACGGTGCTGGTTATTGTCATTATGTCTAGCCATAACCTATGTATACACAAATCATTCTGGAGCTCCTGTGTAATTTAAATCATCACTGAACAGATTAATCTAACGGCCGCTGTGCTCCCTTGGTGGATGTACCAATCACCGTACTGGGAACTGTAAATACCTCTATCCATAGCCGATGTATGCATTAATTCTTCTAGAACTGCTTCGGAATACGAATCGTCATTGAACAAAACAATCCAATAGTTACAGTGCTCTATTGGTGGATGTAATGAGATCGGAACTGTCAATTGTAAGTATCTCTATACATAATGGTACAATATATAGATTAGTCTATAGTTGCAGTTAAATTTAAATTATCGGTGAAGAAACTAGTACAACGGCTTATGTACCCGGACGGTGAATGTACTCAGTACTCTTTCGCCAATTGTTTACGTCTCGAGCGATTATGAGACAGTCCATTGTCTTTCAAGAATTGCTATAAAATGGAAATCATCACTGAACAGCTTAATCCAACGGCAATATTGTTCTATTGGTGGATGTACCAAGTACTGTACAGGGGTTAGTACATATCTCTCGCCAATGCTATTGTGTACATTGAATGTACTAGAAATACTGCGTAACTTGTATCATTACTGAACAGATTATTGCCGACTACCGCCATGGGAATAACAAATACCTCTACCCATGACGGATGTATGCATGAATTCTACCAGAACTGCTGTGAAGTACATATCATAATTGAACAGATCAATCCATCGGCTACAGAGCTGCATTGGTGAATGTACTGACTACCGTTCTGCCGGTTGCAAATATCTCTAGCCATGTCCGTATTATACACTGCTTACTCTAGATTTGATGATAAATTTAAGTGTTCAGTGAACAAATTAGTCGAACGGCTAATATACTGTGTTGACGGTTGTACTCAATACTGTTTCGTCAATTGTCAATATGTGAAGTGATAATGGGCGGGTCATTTGTCATTCTAGTATTGCAATTGAATTTAAATCATCACTGATCTGACTATTCCAACGACTACATTGATCCATCGATGGATGTCCGGCACACCGTACCCGGAAGAGCTAATATCTCTATTCATATCTGATGTGCATACTGATTATTCTACAACTACTATTGAATATAAATCGTCACTGAACAGATTAATCCAATGTATGCAAGACTGTTACTTTGGATGCACACAGTAAATTTATGTCAGTTACTAATACCACGAGATATAACGGTTCTATCTCTTGTCATTCCAGAATTGCTATATTATCTACATTACCATTGAACACGTTAAACGGACGGCTACGCTGCTCTCTAGATCGATGTAATGAATACTCCACTGCCACTTGCAAATATCTGTGTCCATAGCTATACTATGTATTGATTGGTCCAGAATTGCCGTTAAACGTATACTGTCAGTGAAAGAACAAGTCAAACAGCAAAAGTAATATGATGACGACTGTACTGTGTACTGCTTCGCGAGCGGTTAATGTCTCGAGCGATAATGGGCCGGTCCTTTGTCACTCTAGGATTGCAAGGGAATTTAAATCATCACTGAAGAGGTTCATCTAATGGCTACAGAGCTCTATCGGTGGAAGTACCTAATACCGTACAGGGAATTCTAAATACCTCTCAAAATGACTGGTGTATGCATTGATCCGTCTAGAAATACTGTGCAATTTAAGTCATTACTGAAAAGATTAAACCAGCGGCTGCAGCAATGTGGAGATTGTTGTACTCAGTAACTTTTGTGCACCTGTTAATATCTGGAGATACAAAGGGCCGGACCTTTTTCATTCTAGAATTTCAAGGGAACTTAGGTCATCGCTGAGCATATTAATCCAACCGCTACAGTGCTTCATTGGTGGACGTACTGAGAAGGGCAGTGTCAGTTACAAATATCTCTAGACATAACCGTACTATACAATGATTATTCTAGAATTGCTGTTAAATATAAGTTAGCAATGAAAATATTAGTCCAGTGGTTAAGTAACTCTGATGATGGCTGAACTGAGTACCGTTTCGTAACTTTCTATTTTCTCGAGCGATAGTGGGCCAGACCTTTGTCATTCAAGAATTGCAATAGGACTTACATCATCACTGAACAGCTTAATCCGACTGCTGCATTGCTCCATTGGTGGACGTCGCTGCTGCCGTACAGGGAACTTTTAATACCACTAGCCATAACTGGCGCGTACATTGATTACTCTAGAAATCCTGCGGAATTGAAATCGTCACTGTACATGTTCATCCAACAGCTGCAGGGATCTATTGGTTGATGTACCAACTGCTGCGCTTGGAATTCCAAATATCTGTATACGTGACTGATGCATACCTTTACTGCTCTATATCTACTGCGGAATTTGCACCATCAGTTAACAGATAATTCCCGCGGCAGCATTACGGCGAAAATGTCTGTATTCAGCACCGTTTCGTTAATTCTTTATATCTCGAGCGATAATGGGCCAGTCATTGTCGTTCTTAAATCGCAGTAGGATATGAACGGCTTCTGAGCAGCGAAATCCGACGGCTACACTCCTCTATATGTGGATGCAGCAAGTACTGTAATGGGAACAGTAACAACCTCTAGCCGTAACTGGTGTGTACATTGAATATTCTGGAAATGCTGCGTAACTTGAGTCATCACTGAACAGACTAATGCAACTGCTATGGTGATGAATTGGTGGATGTACAAACTACTGCACTCGGAATTGTAAATTTCTCCAGCCACAACTGATGTATACATTGATTATTCCAGTAATGATGTGGAATTTATATCATTATTGAATGGAATAGTCCAACGCCTGCAGTAGCGTTATGGTGGCTGCCCACGGTACTATTATGTCAATTGTCAATGACTCGACCTATAACGGATACGTCTTTAGCCATTCTAGAATTGCCATATTATCTACATTATCATAGAACAGGTTAAACTGACTGCTACGGTGCTCTGTTGGTGTATGTCATAAGTACCGTACTGTCAATTGTAAATATCTATATACCCAATGGTACCATATATTTACTATTCCAGATTTGCGGTTAAATATATGTTACCAGTGGACAAATTCTTCCGACGGCTATATTACTGTGATGCTGTTTGCACGCAGTACTGTTTCCTTAATTGTTAATGTCTCGAGCGGTAATGGGTAATTCTTCTGACATTATAAAATTGTAATGGCGATTACACTACCACTAATGAGAGTAATCCAACAGCTACTGTGCTCTATTGGTGGATGTATGAACTGCCATACTTCGAATTGTTAATATCACTAGCCATAACTGACGTATACTTTGGCTACTCTATATGTGCAGGTGAACTTAAATCATCTCCGAACGGAACAATCCAATGGCTGCAGTGTTCTATTGGTGGATGTTCTCGCTACCGCACTGGGAATTGTAAATTTCTCTAGCCATAACTGATGCATATATTGATCATTCCAGATCTACAGTGGATTTTATATCATCAGTGAACAGAATAATCCAACGGCTGCACTATTGTAATGACGGCTGCACTCGGTGCTGTTATGTGAATTGATAATATCACGAGCAATAACTGAACTGTATTTTGTCATACTAGAAGTGCTGTAGAATCTAAACCATCATTGCACAGGTTAATACAATGGCTAGAGTGCTCTGCTGATGGACGTACCAGGTACCGTACTCTCTATTGCAAATATCTGTAGACATATCTTTACCATATATTGATCGTTCAAGAATTGCTGTAAAACATAAGATATATGTGAACAGATTAGTTCATCGGCGAGAGTACACTGTTGGTGGCTGTACTCAGTGCTGTTATGTCAATTGGTAATATCTCGAGCTGCAGCGTATGTGTCTTTTGCCTTCAAAGACTTGCCATCGTAACTATACCCTGATTGAGCAGGCTAATTCAACAGCTGCTGTGCTGTATCGGTGAATGGACCAACTACCGATTTGCGAATTGTGAATTTCACTAGCAATAGCTGATGTACACATTGGTCATTCTAGAAATACATTCGGATATAAACCATCAATGAAAATATGAATCCAACGGCAACACTACCTATCGATGTACGAACTTCCTTTCTGCGAATTGTCAATATCTCTAGTCATAACTGATTTATACATTTATTACTACAGAACCGCTGTGAAAATTAAAGCGCTAGTAAACAGATGACTCCAATATCTGCATATCTGTAATGGTGGCTGATCTCAGTTCAGTTATGATAACACTTTTTATCTCGATCTATGACGGATATTTCTTTTGTCATTCTAGAATTGCTATGGTATCTAAACCAA
>NW_016918184.1:0-234 GCF_001483705.2 Eufriesea mexicana
GAATTTTCCATCCATGTTCCATAGCATTGCGACGGCTATTGCACGCCAATTGAATCCTTCCTCCACATTTATGAAAGAAAAATATCTCACCATGATATTAGTCGAAAATGTCAATGAATTTGTATTTTCCAACCACATTCAGTATCACTGCATAGGCAACCGCACGCCAATAGAATTATTCATTCTTATATATGCAAGAAAGGTAGCTCATCACGATATTTGTCGAAAATGTCG
>NW_016918184.1:266-515 GCF_001483705.2 Eufriesea mexicana
AGCATTGCGACGGCTATAGCATGCCAAGAGGTTCTTTCCTCCTTACTTACGCAAGAAAGTTAGCACACCACGATATTCGTCGAAAATGTCGACAAAATTGTATTTTCCAGCCACAAACTGAATCGTTGCAGTGGCTACAGCACTCAAAAAGCATCTTTACTCCTTATTTATGCAAGGAAGTTAACACACCACGATGTTAGTCGAAAATGTAAATAAATTTTAATTTTCCAGGAAGATTCTATAGTGTTG
>NW_016918185.1:0-536 GCF_001483705.2 Eufriesea mexicana
AGGCGAGCCCCGACGTCAGCCGCACTGATGTGAAAAGCACAAAAGTCTGACACAGCCTAACGTGATCTGGCATAGCCTGACCAAGCCTAGCGAAGCCAAACGCTACCTAAAGAGCTGAGACCACCATTGCCCCGAGCCACAGCGCCAAACAGTGCATATTAAAGGAAAGATAAAGCGCAGGAATCAGCAGAATTGCTGTGTACAGCACAAAAGTCAAAGATATCCTACCTTAACCAAACCAAGCATAACATGTGCAAACGTAACATAGCTCATCCTAGCGTGCATATACCATATTTGTTGACATCTCCGCGGCCAAGTAGAATACACTGGAGCACAGTAGAGCGCAGAAATCCACCAAACAGCTGTGTATAGCACAAAAGTCAAAGCTATCCTCTCCAAACCTAACCAATCGTATCATTGCCGAACGTAACGCAAGCCAAGCTAACGTGACTCGACCAGCTTTGCTGGCCTCTCTTTGGTCAAGCAGATCATTTTAGAGCGGGTGGAGTGAAGGAATCCGTAGAATCGCAGCGTAT
>NW_016918186.1:0-547 GCF_001483705.2 Eufriesea mexicana
ATAGTTTGATGAATAGATCACCAAACGTTCTCAATCCAATGGTAGGTATAACTATCTAATCACCATAGAATAGGTCTATTCAAAGTCTATAACTTTCTATAGTTTTATGAATAGATCACCTAGCGTTCTGAATGCTATGACAGGTACAGCCACCTACTTACCATTGAATAAGTCTATTAAAAATTTATAACCTGTTATAACTCGATGAATAGATCACTTTACGTTCTCACACCAATGGTAGGTATAGCCATCCACTTACCATAGAACAAGTCTATCCAAAATCTATAACCTGCTACAATTTGATGAATAGGCCATCTAACTTTCTCAATTCATTGTTAGGTATAGCCACCTACTTACCATAGAATAGGTCTATTCAATATCTATAACTTACTATAGTTTGATGAATAGATCACCTAACGTTCTCAATCCAATGGTAGGTATAGCCATCTACTTAACATAGAATAGGTCTATTAAAAATTCATAACCTGTTATAACTCGATGAATAGATCACCTAACTTTCTCAATCCAATGATAGGTATAGCCATCT
>NW_016918187.1:0-673 GCF_001483705.2 Eufriesea mexicana
ATACATTCATCCTTAGATACATCCACACATACATCCATACATACATCCATAAAAACAACCATAGTTACATCCATGCATGCATCCGTACATACATCCATACATACGTCCACACAAACATCCATACATACATCCATACATACATCCATACATCCATCCAATCATTCATCCATCCACCCACACATCCATACATATATACATCCACAAAACCGTACATCCATACATTCGTACATCAGTACATCCATACATCCATACAGCCATACATCCATACATTCATACACACATACATTCATACATACATACATTCAATCATCCATACACTCATCAATCCGTCCATCCATCCATACATCCTCCCATCCATACATCCACCGATCCAAACATCCATCCATCCATACATCCATCCACCAATCCGCACATCCATCTATACATACATATAAACATCGATACATATATTCATACATACATCCATACACACATCCTTACATACATCCATCCATACACCCATACATACATCCATACAAACAGCCATACATACATCAATACAGCCACACATTAATACTTCCATACACCCGTAGATCAATACATCCGTCCATCCATATATCCTGCCATCCACACATACATCCATCAATACATACAACCATCCATACAGCCATACATCCATAAAGCCATTCATCGG
>NW_016918188.1:0-1421 GCF_001483705.2 Eufriesea mexicana
CTACGTCAGGAGGGGATAGCTTTGACTCTCGTGCTCTATTCTGCTATTAGGTGGACTTCTGCGACCTACTGTGCTATAACATCTTCAGCTTGGCTCTAGGAATGCCAGCAATAGTGGTTTTGGCGTGTAATTTTGGGTCAGGTTAATTCGGTTAGGTTGGGCCATGCTAAATTTGTTTACGATATCCTTAATTCTTGTCCTGAACAATGGTTTTCGGTGGACTGCTGCGCTCTACTCTGCTCTCGTATGCACTGCTTGACTCTAGGGAGGGCAACGATAGCGGTTTCGGCACGGTAGGATGTGTCAGGCTATGTTCGGTTATGTTACGTTTGTTTGGGGTACGTTTGGGTTACTCTGACTTTTCCGATATATACTGCGTTTCTACGGATTTCTGCTATCTGCTCTCCACTGTCATGCTCCGCTTGACTCTGTGGAGTCCAGATATAGTTGTCGCGGCATGTTAGATTGCGGCATGTTGGTTGTTTTACGGTTTGATATGTTTGGAGAGAGTAGCTTCGACTTCAGTGCTATTGTCTTCTATGAGTTTGACTTCTGCTCCCTACAGTCCTTTTATATATTCAGCTTGTCTCCAGGAAGGCCTGAAATAGTGGCATCTGCTCGTTAACGTGAGTCATGTTACGTACCGTTATGTTGGGTCAGGCTAAGTTTTGTCAGGATAGCTATAACTTTTGCGCTGTAAACTGCTATTCGGTGGACTCCTGCGTTCTACTGTGATCTAATATTCCCAGCTTCGCTCTGAGAATTCCAGAAATAGTGGCCGCGGCACGTTAGGCGTAGCTATGTTACGTTCGCTTCCGTTACGTTTGGCCTGGTTAGGACGGGGTAGCTTTGACATGCGTGCTATACACTGCTATTCGGTGGACTCCTGTGCTCTACTGTGCTCTGGTATATTCTGCTTGGCTATTGGGATGCCAGCAGCATTGGTCTCGGCACGCTCTTCGGTGTTCGGTTGTGTTCCGCTACGTTTGGTTTGGCTATGTTAGGATAGTATGGCTGTGACTTTGGTATTATACAGTGCTATTCGGTAGATCGTTGCGCTCTACATTTCACCACTACACTATGCTCGACCATCGGGGGGCCAGCAGCAGTGGTCGCCGCACGTTGCGTTGAGTTCGATTACGTCAGGTTAGGCTAGGTTTCGTTGCGTTACGCTAGGATGGCTTTGACTTTTGAGCTACTCACTGCTATCATACGGACTTCTGCGTTCTTCTGTACGCTATCACACTGTGCTTGTCTCTGTCGACGCAAAGAATAGCGCTCTCGGCACGTCAGGTTGAGTTATGTTACTCTTGGTTTGGTTAGGTCGGGTTAGGCTTGGTCACCACACCTGTGACATTCGAGTCATATAGACTGCCTTTCGGGCACTTTCAGCGTTCTACATTGCACTGCTATGCTCTGGT
>NW_016918189.1:0-3433 GCF_001483705.2 Eufriesea mexicana
GGATGTATGCATGTATGGATGTATGTATGTATGGATGAACGAATGTATGGATGTACGAATGTCTGGATGTACGGATGAATGGATGTATGGATGTATATCTGTATGGATGTATGGATGGCTGGATGTAGCAGTGGATGGATGTATGGTTGGATGTATGTATGTATGTTTGAAAGGATGTATGCATGGATGTATGTATGGATGTATGTTAGTATGTATCTATGGATGTATGTATGGAAGAATGTATTGGTGTATGCAAGGGTGTGCGTATTGATATCTCTATGGAAGCATGGATGGATGGGTGGATGGGTGAATGGATGTATGGACGAACGGATGTATGGATGGATTGAGGTACGGATGCATGCATGTTTGTATTGATGGATGTATGGATGTATATATGTATGGATGTATGGACTGATGGATGAATGGATGGACGGAGGAATGGATTGATGGATGTATGGATGAACGGAGGTATTATGGATGGATGGACTTATGGATTTATGGATGTATGAATGTAGGGAGGTATGGATCGATATATGTATGAATGGATGGATGGATGGATGTATGGATGTATGGATGTATGGATCTACGAATGTATGGATGTAAGAATGTATGGATGAATGCATGTATGGATGTATGCATTTATGAATGTATATATGTATGGATGTATGGATTTATGGATGTATGGGTGTGCGGATGGATGGATGTTTGGCCGGCGGCCTGTATGGATGGATGGATGAATGGAAGGATTAAGGTATGGATCGACGGATTTACGAATGAATGGATGCATGAATGTGTCGATGTATGGATGCATGTATGTACGAACGTATCGATGTGCGTATGCGTGGATGTACGGATGGATGGATGTATGAGTGGATGGATGTATGGATGGACGGATGTATGTATGGATGAATGTACGGATGTATGTATGGATATATGTATGGTAGTATGGATGTAAGGATGGATGGCTTTGTGGATGTGTGGATGTATGAATGTATGGATTGATGGATGTATGGGTGGATTGAGGTATGGATGGACGGATGTACGGAAGTGCCAATGTATGGATGTATGGCTATCTGCGTGTATGGATGTATGGGTGGATGGATGTATCGAATGATGGCCGTACGAATGGATGCATTTATGGAAGTATGGATGTGGGGCTGTATGGATGAATGTATGTATTTATGGATGGATGTATGGTTGGATGAATTTATGGATGGGTGGATGGGTGGATGAATGTATGGGTGTATGCATGGATGTATGTATGCATGCATTGACGGATGTATCTATGGATGTATGAATGGATGAGTGTTTGCGTGTATGCACGAATGAATGGATGTATGTATGGACGCATGTATGGATGTACTCATGGATGGATGAGAGCATGGATGGATGGATTTGTGGATGTATGTATGTGTGGATGTATGGATGTACGTATGTATGCATGAGAGCATGGATGGATGGATTTGTGGATGTATGGATGTGTGGATGTATGGATTTATGGATGTATGAATGAATGGACGTATGGATGTACGAATGTGTGGATGTACGGATGAATGGTTGTATGGACGGATGGATGGTTGCATGGATGTATGGATGTATGGATATATGTATGTATGGATGTACGAATGTATGGATGTACGGATGTATGCATGTATGGATGTGTATCTCTATGGATGTATGGGTGGATAGATGTATGGAACGATGTATGTATGGATGGGTGGTTGTATGGATGGATGGATGTATGGAAGGATGGGTGTATGGATGGATTGATGTATGGATTGATGGCCGTATGGATGGATGTATGTATGGATGTATTGATTTATGGATGTATGGATGTATGAATGTGATTATTTCTGAATTTACGAATGTATGGATGAACGGATGTATGGATGCAAGGATCTCTATATGTATGGATGTATGAATGGCTGGATGTATGGATGGATAGATGTATGGATGGATGGGTGTATGGATGGGTGGATGTATGGATGGATGGATGTATGGTTCGATGGATGTATGGATGGGTGGATGTATGGATGGGTGGATGTATGGGTGGATGGATGTATGGAAAGATTGATGTATGGGTGGATGTATGTATGGATGAATGGTTGCTTGGATTGATGGATGTATGGATGGATTGAGGTATGGATGGGTGAATGTACGGAAGTATGGATATATGGATGTATGGCTGTGTGCATGTATGGATGTATGGGAGTTTCGATGGATGGAAGTACGGATGATAGGATTTATGTATGTGTGGATGGATGGATGTGTGGCTGGATGGATGGGTGGATGAAGGGATACATGGATGGATGGAAGGGTGCATGGATGGATGGAATAGTAGTTGGATGTATGTGTCGATGCATAGATATATGGATGGATGGATGTATTGGTGTAGAGATGTATGAATGCATGAATGTATCGATGTGTGGATGCATTGATGTATGGATGGATGGATGTATGGATCGATGGGTGTATGGATGGAAGCTAGTATGGATGGATGGATTATAGTTCGATGGATGTATGGATGGGTGGATGTATGAGAGGATGGGTGTATGGAAAGATGGATGTATGTATGGATGGATGGATGTGTGGATGGATGTGTGGATGTATGGATGTATGAATGTTTGAATGTATGGATGTATGGATGGGTGGATGTGTGGATGTATGTATGTATGAATGGATGGATGGATGGAAAGGTGGATGTATGGATGCATGTGTGTGTGGATGAATGGTTGTGTGGATGTATGGACGTATGAATGTAAGAATTTATGTATGTACGGGTGTATGGATGTATGGAAGTATGTATGGATATATTGATGTATGTATGTATGTATGAATGGATGAATGGATTGCTGGATGGATGTATGGATGGATAGATGTATGGATGTATGAATGGATGGATTTATGGGTGTGTGGACGTATGAACGTGTGGGTGGAGGGATATATGGATGGATAGATGTGTGGAAAGGTGGATGTACGGATGGATGTATGTATGGATGAATGGTTGTGTGGATGGACGGATGTATGAATGGATTGAGGTATGGATGGACGGATGTACGTATGTATGAATGTATGAATGTATATATCTACGGATGTATGGATTTACAGGTGTATGGTTGTGTGGATGGATGGGTGTATTGATGGATGTATGTGTGGATGGCAGGATATATGGATGGCTGGATGTATTGATGTACAGGTGTTTGGATGCACGAATGTATGATTGTATGGATGTATGTATGAATGGATGTATGGATGGATGGATGTATCGAATGATAGACGTACGAATGGAAGGATTTGTGGATGTACGGATGTATGGATGTATGGATGCATGGATGTATGGATGTATGGATGTATGTATGTATTGATGTATGAATGTATGGATATACGAATGTATGGATGTACGGATGTATGGATGTATGGACGAATATCTGTA
>NW_016918190.1:0-255 GCF_001483705.2 Eufriesea mexicana
GTTTGTGTTAGGTTGGGATGCCATTGACTTTCCTACCATTCACCGCCGTTCTATGTATGTCTTCGTCCTACTCCCCTTTAATATGTCCTGAATGGCGACGGAGATTCTTGCAATAGTTGGCTAGGGACGTTAGGTCGAGTCTGCCTACGTTTGGTTAGGTTACATCTGTTCGGGTTTGATCTGGACATCTTCGACTTTTCCGCCGTACACTGCTATCCGATGGATTTATGCGCCCTACTCTCGTCTAATACATTC
>NW_016918191.1:0-562 GCF_001483705.2 Eufriesea mexicana
CACGTTCGTTTCAGTTAGGCTACGCTTGGATAAGTTAGGTTTCGTTGTTTTTGGTCAGGTCCTCATTGACTTTTGTGCTATGCGTTACTATTTGGTGGCTTACTGCGCTCTACTCTGCTGTACAGTACTCTCCGCGACTCTCGGGAGGTCAGTAATAGTTGTCTCGGTCCGTCACGTTGTGTTAGGCTACGTTTGGTTATGTCAGTAATAGTTGTCTCGGTCCGTCACGTTGTGTTAGTCTACGTTTGGTTACGCTTTGATAGTTTTGACTAGTTTTCTATAGATTAGACTTTCGAAGTATACGCTGCTATTCGGTAGATTACTATGCTCCACTGTGCCCGAGTACGCTGTGCTTGGACCTGCGGATATCAGAAATAGTGGTGTCGGAACGACAGGTTGAGATAGAATACGTTTGGTTTGGTTACTTCGGCTCCGGTTAGGTTTGGATAACTTCGGCTTTTCTGCTGTACACTGCCACACCATGTTCATCTGCGCTCTTCTCTCCTATATTATACTCTGCTTGGCTCTGTGGAGGCCAGCAACGGTGGTCGTGGCATTTTCG
>NW_016918192.1:0-918 GCF_001483705.2 Eufriesea mexicana
AGCATAAAAATCAAAGCTATCCTACCCTAACCTTACCAAGCGTGACCCAACGAAACGTTATCTATGTCAAACTAACGTGCCGAGACCACCATTGCTGGCCTCCACAGAGTTGATCAGAATATAATAGAGAATAGTGTAGTACAGAAATGCACCGAACAACCGTTTATACCAAGAAAGTTGAAGCTATCCAGACCAAACCCTAACTAACTTACCCTAACCGAACGTAGTCTATCACAACCTGACGCACCGAGACAACCATTACTGGCCACTACAGAGTCAAGCAGGGTATAGTAGAGAACAGTGAATCGTAGAAATGCGACAAATAGCTATGTACACCGCAAAAGTCAAAGATACCCTGTCCACACCAACCCTATCCTAACCTAAACAAACATGGAATAACTAAACCTAACGTGCTGCGGTCCGCATTGCTGGCCTCCGCAGAGACGAGCAGAGCATGTTAGATGGGAGTAGAGCGCAGAAAGCCATAGAATCGCAGTGGATAACGGAGCAGTCGAAGCTACATTATCCTAATATAGCCAAACGTGACGTAACCAAACGTAACACAACCCTTCCTTACGTGCCGAGATCTCTGTTGCTGCCGTCCACTGGGCCAAGCAGAACATATTAGAGGAGAGTAGAGTGCAGAAGCTCGTAGAATCGCAGTGTATATCACAATAGTCGAAGATACCCTATCCTAACATAGCCAATCGTAACATAACCGAAGAGAGTTCAACTCAACCTAATGAGCCGGGACCACTATTGCTTCCCTCCACAGGGCTAAGCAGAATATACTAGAGCAGACTAGAGCGCAGTAATCCACCGCATTGCAGTGTGCAGCACAAAAGTCATAGATATCGTATGCTATCATGTCCTAACCTAACCTAACCTAACGAAGCCTAACTAAACATAACGCGAGGA
>NW_016918193.1:0-991 GCF_001483705.2 Eufriesea mexicana
CGAGAGCATTATTTCTGCCCTCCTCAGAGCGAAGTAGAAGACATTAGAGGAGAGTAGAGCGCAAAAATCCATAGAATCACAGTGCATAGAACAATAGTCACAGTTACCCATTCCTAACATAAACATACGGAACACAAGCGAACCCCTCTTAGCCCAAACTAATGTGCCGAGGCCACTATTGCTAGCCTTCCCATAGCCAATCAGAACATACTAGAGCACAGTAGGCCGTAGAGATCCGCCGAAAAGCATTGTACACCACAAATGTCAACGCCATTCTAACCAAGCTTAACCAAACATATCCGAAACTACCGTAACCTAACAAACAGAAGGCTGTATAGCATAAAAGTCGGAGCGATACTGTCCTAACCTAGCAAATGTAGCATAAACAAACTTTATCTATCACAACCTAACGCGCCGAGAACACTATTGCTGGTCTCACCTAAGGCGAGCAGAGTATAGTAGAGCAATGTAGATCGTAGAAGTCCTCCGGATAGCGTTGTGTAGCACAACAGTTACATCTGTCCTGTCCTAATCTGACCAATCGAGACATTACCAAACGTGGCCTAACAAAATCTACCGTGCCACGACCACTATTGCTGGCTTCCACAGAGTCCAGCAGAGTATAGTTTAGCAATGAAGAGGGTACAAATTCACCGACTGACCGTCTATAACACAACAGTCAATTCTATCCTATAATAACATATCCTAACGTAAGATAAACGAGTGTAACTTAATTTACACTTACGCACCGAAACCATTCTTGCTGGTCTCCCAGCGGCAAGCGGAATACACTGGTGCACACTAAGGCGCAGAAGGCCGCCAAATAACAGTGTATACCACAGAAATCAGAGAAATCCTGACCGAAGATAACCTAACCTAAGCAAACCAAATGTAAACTAATTAAACCTAACGTGCCGAGGCCACTATTGTAGGACTTCTCATCGCTAAGCAGCACATATTAGAGGAATATAGAGCGCAGGGGTCCATAGAA
>NW_016918194.1:0-510 GCF_001483705.2 Eufriesea mexicana
TGGCAGCCTACATTTCAAAAGTCATAACTACCTTGTCCTAACCTAACCAATCGTAACATTACCAAACGTAACGGAACACTACCTAACGTGCCACCGTCACTATTGCTGGCCTCCCCAGAGCCGGGCAGAGCATATCAGCGGAGAGCAGAACGCAGAAACCCATAGAATAGCGGCGTGAAGCAGAAAAGTCGACGATACCAAAACATAACCCAAACAAACATATCCAAACCTCACATAGCAAGCTCAACATAATGTACCGCGAACACAAATGCTGGCCTCCACAGGGTCAAGCGGATTGGAGGGGAGGGCAATGGAAAGCAGGAATCCATCGAAGAAGAGTGTACAGCACGAAAGTCAAAGCGAATCTAACCAGACATAGGCTAACGTAACCTAACCAAACGTAACGTAACGAAACCTAGTGTGCGGCGCACGCGGCGCCCACTGCTACTGTAATCTCGAGGGTCGAACAGGGTATAGTAGAGCAACGCAGTGCACAGAATTCCTCCGAAT
>NW_016918195.1:0-338 GCF_001483705.2 Eufriesea mexicana
GTAACCAAACGTAACACAACTGATCCTAACGTGCCGTGAACACTATCGCTGGCCTCCCCGGAGACAAGCAGAGTATACTAAAGCACAGTAGAGCGCAGGAAGCCGCCTAATAGCAGTGTATAGCTCAAAGGTCAAGGATATCCTAGCCTAACCAGACCTAACCTAACCTAACCTAGCGTAGAGTAACTGAACCTAACGAGCCGAGACCCCTATTGCAGGCATCCCCAGTGCCATGTGGAACATATTAGAGAACAGCAGAGCGCAGAAATCTCTGAAAAGCTGTGTATAACACAAAAATCAATGCCATCCTAAACAAGCGCAGCCCATCTTAACATAAC
>NW_016918196.1:0-553 GCF_001483705.2 Eufriesea mexicana
AGCAACACATTGCACAGGTATCTACTCGACAGCAGTGTATAGCACAAAAGTCAGAGCTATACTAATCAAACTTATCCGAACCTAGCCAAGCGATGAGTAACCTGACCCAACCCTGCGTGGTGAAACCACCGTAGCTGGCCACCCCAGCGCCAAGCAGAATATACAAGAGCACAGAAGAGCGCACAAATTCAACGAATTGCTGTGTATAGCACGTAAGTCAAAGCTATCCTATCCTAACGTAACCAAACGTAACGTAAGCAAACGTAGCCTAACTCTTCCTAACGTGCCGAGACATCTACTGCTGCACTCCACAGAGACAAACGGAACAGATTAGGGGAGAGTAGAGCGCAGACGTCCACAGAATCGCAGTGCATAGCATTATAGTCGAAGCTGCAACACCCTTGCATAGCCAAACGTGTCATAACCGAACGTACCATAACTGAACCTAACGCGCCGAGACCACTCTTGCTTGCCACCTCATAGCCAATCAGATCATACTTGAGCAGAGTGAAGCGCAGAAATCCACCAAATAGCAGTGCACAGCAAAAGGTCC
>NW_016918197.1:0-547 GCF_001483705.2 Eufriesea mexicana
TCGAGCCGAGACCTATATTTGTGGCTTCCCCAGATCCAAGCAGTACATATTAGAGCACACTAGCGCGCCCATTTCAATCAAAAAGCAGTATATAACACAAAAGACAAACCTATATTAAGCAAACCTTTCCTAACCTAGCCAGGCCAAACGTAGCATAACTCATCCCAGCGTACCGAGACCACTATTGCTGGCTACCATGGAGCCAAGCAGAGCATATTAGAGAGCTGCAGAGCGCAGAAATCCCCCGCATAGCAGTGCACAGGCAAAAGTCAAATCTATCGCATCCTAACCTAGCCATGCATTACCTAACCAAACGTAACATATCGCAACCTAACGTGCCGCGGCCACTATTCCTGGTGTCCACGGAAACATGCAGAAGGTAGCGCACGATATGAAGCAGAAATCCATAGAATAGCGGTGAGTAGCGCACAAGTCACAAATATCGGAGCCTAACCCAACGTAACCTAAGCGAAACAAACGTAATCTAACTCAACTTAAAGTGCAGCGACCGCTATTGCTGGCCTCGCCATTGCCGCGCAGAGTATAT
>NW_016918198.1:0-1943 GCF_001483705.2 Eufriesea mexicana
AGTACAAGCCACGAAAGTCAAAGTAATCCGAACCTAACCAAAACTAGCATATCCTAACCAAACGTAACCTAACTGAAACTAATGTGCCAAGAACACAATTACTGGCCTCCTCAGGGACGAGCAGAGAGCAGTAAAGCAATCAAGAATAGAAATCCTCCGAACAGTGGTGTATAGCATGGAAGTCAAGGCTACCCTATCCTAACCTAACCAATCGCAACATAGAAGACATAACGTAACACAGCCTGACGTGCCACGAAAGACGTTGCAGATCTCACGAGAGCTAAGCAGTGTATAGCACAGCAATGTAGGACGCTGGAATCTTCCGAATAGCAGTGTATAAAAAAAGTAAGGGACATCCTAACCTAACCTGACCAAACATAGACTAAACAAACCTAATGAATACCAACCTAACGCACCTAGCCCACGATTGCTGGCCTCCCCAAAGCCAAGCAGTGCATACTAGATTTGATTAGGGCGCAGGGGTTTACAGAAGGGCAGTGTATAGCACGAAAGTCAGACATATCCAAACGAAACCGAAACCTACCTTACCAAACCAATCGTAGCCTAACACGACCCTACGTGCCATACGACTATTGCTGGACTCCCCAGAGTCGGGCGGAGAGCAGTAGAGCAATGTAAACCGTACAAATCCTCGGAATGGCTGAGTATAGCAAAGGGCCGAAGACACCCTATCCAAACCTAACAAATCGTAACACCACTAAATGTATCCTAGCGCAACCTATCTGGCAATGCACACTATTGGTGGCCTCCGCAGAGTCGGGAAGATTATAGTAAAGCACAGCAGGGCGCAGGAGGCCACCAAATAGACGTGTATAACGCAAAGGTCAGAGCCGTCCTAATGAAACGTAAACTTATCTAACCTAACCAAACGTAACGTATCTCAACATATCGCGCCACGACCGCTGCTGCTGCTCTCCCCAGATTCGAGCGGAGTAGATCAGAGCAATGAAGAGCACAGAAACCCTCCGAATATTATTATACAGCACAAAAGTCAAAACTACCTCAGCCAGACATATACTATGCTAGCCAATCCAACACTACCCCATCTAAAACTAGCGTTCCGAGAGCAGCATTACCTGCCTCCACTGAGCAGAGCAGGGTATAGTAGAGATATGTAGATCGTATACGTCCAAGGAATAGCAGTGTATAGCATACAAGTCATTCAGATCCTATCGTAACTCATCCAAACGTAATATAAACAAACGTAACGTAACTTAACCTCACGTGCCGAGACCACTATTGCTGTCCTACCCAGAGCTAAGCTAAAAATATTAGAGCACTGTAGGGCGCAGAAATCCACCTAATAGCGGACTATAGCACCAAACTTGAAGAAACCCCTCCTAACCTAACAAATTTTAGCAAAACCAAACCTATCGTAACTCTACCTAACTTGTCGAGACCGCTATTGCTGCCCTCCTCGGAGCCAAGGAGGACGTAATAGAGCACTGCAGATCGCAGAAGTCCACAGAATAGCAGCGTACGGCACAAAAGTTAAAGCCACCCTGACCAAACATTGAATAACCCAACTTATCCGATCGTAACCTGGCAAAACATAAGGTGTCGAGGCCACTGTTGCAGGCATTTCCAGAGGCAAACTGAAAATATTAGATCACTGTAGAGCGCAGGGATCCACCTAATAGCAGACTATGGCGCTAAAGTCAAAACCATCCTCTCCTAACCTAACCAATCGTAACAAAACCTAACGCAACCTACCTCAACATAACGTGTCGCGACCAACATTGCTGGCCTCCGCAGAGCCAAGCAGAATGCAGTAGTGGGGAGTAGGACGCAGAGATACATTGAATCGTAGAGTATATCCGAAAAACTTGAGTTACCCGACCTATCCAAAACAAGCAGAACACAACCAATCATAGCATAACTCACCCTATCTTGCCGAGATCGCCATTGCCCCCCCCCCCCGG
>NW_016918198.1:3712-21510 GCF_001483705.2 Eufriesea mexicana
TTAGCACAAAAGTCGAAGCTATACAAACCTAAGCAGAGCTTACATAACCTAACCAAACGTAACCTATTTCAACGTATCTTGTAAAGACCACAATCACTGTCTTCCCCGTGCGAAGCAGAACATACTACAGCACAGCTGATAGTAGAAATCCATCAAATAGCAGCGTATTCCACGAAAGACAGATCTATCCAAACTGGACCCAAACTAACTTAGCGAAGCAAAACGTAACCTAACTCAACCTATCGGGGCGAGGCCACTATTGCTGGCCTCCCCAGCGCCAAGCAGTATAAACTAGAGCACAGTAGAGTGCAGAAATCCACCGTATTGCACTGTATAGCACAAAAGTCAAAGCCATCGTACCCTAACCTAACCAAACGTAGCATAACCAATCGTGGCCTAACTCCTCCCAACGTGCCGAGACCACTGTTGCTGCACTCCTTAGAGCAAAGCCCGACACATTAGAGGAGACTAGAGCGCAGAAATACATAGAATCGCGGTGCGTAGCACAATAGTTGATGCTACCATATTCTAACCTAACCAAACGTGACGTAGCAAAACGTAGCCTATCTCATACTAACGTGCCGGGTCCACTACTGCTTGCCTCTCCAGAGCCAGGCAGAACGTACTAGGGGAATGTGGAACGCAGTAATCCTCCGCATTGCAGTCTAGAGTGCAAAAGACATAGATATCCTAACCTAATCTAACCGAACATGACAAAACCAAAAGTAACCTAACTCAGCCTAATGTGCTTAGACAACTATTGCTGACCTCCCCAAAGGAAATCTGGACGCACAAGAGGAGAGTAGAGCGCAGAAATCCATAGAGTCTCAGTGTACATGTGAAAATTTAAAGATATCCAAACCTAACCCAAACGAACGTAACCTAACCTAACGTAGCCTAACTCGACGTAACGTGCAGCGACAACTATTGTTGGCCTCCCCAGCGTCTCGCAGATTAGAATAGAGCACGGTAGATGGCTGGAACATACCGAACGATAGTGTAGACCACGAAAGTCGAGGCTATCCTTGCCAGACCGAGCCAAACCTAACCTTACCGAACCGAACCTTACCCGGCCTAGCGTGCCACGGCCACTACTGCTGGCATCCCGAGGTTCGATCGGAGCATAGTAAAGCTATCCAGAGCGCAGGAATCAACCGAATAGCAGTGTATAGCACAAAGGTCAGTGCCATCCTAACAGAACCAGCCATAACCTAACCAATCTGAGCGTAGAGAGACTAAACATAACAGGCGGTGGCATCTATTGCTGGCCACACCAGAGCAAAGTAGTGGATATTAGAGCACAGTAGGGCACAGAAATCCACCGAATAGCAGTGTATAGCACAAAGGTCAACGCAATCCTAACCAAACCCAGGCTGACTTAACATGACCAGATGTAACCTATAAAAACCTAGCGTGCCACCACCTCCATTCTTGGCCCCCCGGGGTCGAGTGGAGTATTGTAGGGCAACTAAGAGAGCAGAAATCCTTTGAATAGCAGTGTATAGCACAAAATTTAAAGTTATCCTATCCTTTCCTAACCAAGCGTAACATAAATTAACATGAACAATCAAGACCCAACGTACCTACACTACTGCTGCTGGCCTCCCCGTTACCAAGCCGAACGTATTTGAGGAGATTGTGGCTCTGAAGTCAATACAATGGCAGTGAATAGCAGAAAGGTCAAAGCTATACAAACCTAACCAATGCTAACGTAACCTAACCAAGCGTAACGTAACGAAACCTAACGAGCCACGTCCACTGCTTTTCGCGTCCCCAGAGCAAAGCAGGGAATATTAGAGTACAACAGACGGCAGAAATCCACCGAATAGCAGTGTATAGCGCTTAAGTCAAAATTATTCTTTCCTAACCTAACCAAACGTCGCATAACCAGGGGTAGCATAACTCAACCAAACGCGCCGCGTTCATGATTCCCGGCCTCCACGGAGACAATCATTCTGTGATAGCGCATTGTAAGGATCAGAAGACCATAGAATCACAGCGCACAGCACAATAGTCGAAGCTACCCTATCCTAACGCAACGAAACATAACCTGAGAGAGCGTAGCCAAGCTCTACCTATCGCGCCACTAACACTTCTGCTGCCCCCCCCCCCCAGATCAAGCAGGGTATACTAAAGCAAAGTAGATCTTAGTAATCCACCGCATTGCAGTGTATAGCACACGCGTCAAAGGCATCCTAACCTAACTTTTCCAAACATAACGTATCCCAACGCAACCTAACACAGCCCAACGTGCTACGGCCGCTGTTGCTGGCATCCTCATGGGCAAGCAGAGCCTTGTAGAGCAATGCAGATCCAGCTATCGTCCGAATAGCAGTGCATGGCACAAAAATGAAAGATATCCTAACCAGACCTTACCTAACCTACCCAAGCCAAACGTAACATAACACTAACTATCGTGTGGAGGCCGCGATTGCTGGCCTCCCCAGATCCAAGCAGAACATATGAGAGCAATGTATAGCGCAGATATCCACCCAATAGCGGTTTATTGCACAATAGTCACAGCAACCCCGCCCTAACTTAACCAAACGTATCATAAACACACCTAACAAATCTCAAACTAGCATTCATAGAGCACCATTACTGGCATGCCCAAAGCAAACTAGAACATACTAGGACACAGCAGAGAGCTGAAGTACACCGAAAAACAGTGTATACCACTTAAGTCATAGCTAACCATACCTAGCCCGGAATAACATAACCTAACCGAAGGTAGCCTAACTCAACCTAACGAGTCGAGGCCTCTATTACTGCCCTCCCCACATACGAGGAGAGCGTAGTAGAGCAATGTGAAACTCAGATACCCACCGAACAGCAGTGTACAGCACAAAAATTGTAGCTACCCCAACCAAACATGTCCTAACCCAACCTAATCGAACGTAGCGTGGCACATCATAACGCGCCGCGACGTCAATTGCTGGCTTAACCAGAGTCAAGCGGAAAACATTAACGGAAAGTAGAACACAGGAACCCATACAATCGCAGAGTATACCAGAGAAGTCAAAGCTACCCACGCCTAACCCAAACCAACAGGACACAGCCAAACAGCCTGACACAACGTATCGTGTCGGGATCACCATTGTTGCACTCCCCAGAGCCGAGCAGGGGACACTAGAGCACAGTAGAGCGAAGGAATCCACCTAATAGCAGTCTACAGCACAAAAGTTGTAGCTATCCTGACCAAACATGTCCAAGCCCAACCTAGACGAACGTAAACTGACAAAGTATAACGTGCCGAGATAATTATTGCTGGACTTCCCATAGCTAAGCTGAAACTATTGAAGCGCTGTAGGGTGCAGAAATCAACCTGATAGCAGACTATTGCACTAAAAACAAAGCTAACACTTCCTAACGTATCCAAACGAAACATAACCAAATGCAACCGAGCACAACCAAACCAGCCGCCACGTCTATTGCTGGCCTCCACAGAGCGAAGCAGAACACGATAGTGGAGAGTAGGACGCAGGTGTCCATAGAATCGCAGTGTACATCGGAATTGTCAGAATTGCCAAAACGTAACCCAAATAAACTGAACATAACCAAACATAGACAAACACAAACTATCGAGCCGAGACCGCTATTGCTGCGCCCCTCCCAGAGCCAAGCAGAACAAGCTAAATCACAGTAGAGCCCGGAAATCCACCGAATAGCAGTGTACAGCATATAAGAAGAAGCAATCCTGACAAAGCTTTGCCTAAGCCAACATAACCGAACTTAACCTGACTCAGCATAACGTGCCGAGACAGCTATAGCTGCCCTCTCCAGAGTCAAGCAGGGTATACTAGAGCGCAGTAGAGCTCAGAAATCCACCGAAAAGGGGTGTACAGCGCAAAAGTTGAAACTACCCTTACCAAACGTACATTAGCTCAAACTAACCGATCGTAGCCTGCACAATCATAATGTGCCGAGACCACCCTTGATGGCATTGCCGGAGTTAAGCTGAACATATTAGAGTACCCTAGGGCGCAGAAATTCACGTAATAGCAGACAATGACAATAAAGTCAAACCTGTCCTCCTCCAACGTATCCAACAGTGACATAAACAAACGTAACCTAACACAACCAAACCTGCCGCGAACACTATTGCTGGCCTCCACAAAGCCAGGCAGAACACATTCGTTCAGAGTAGAAATCAGAGATCCATAGAATCGCAGTATATATCACAAAAGTCAAAGCTACCCAAACCCTATCCAAACCAGCAGAACATAGCCATACATAGCCTAACACTAACCAAAGTGCCGTGACCGCTGCTGGTGCCATCACCAGATCCAGGCAGAATATACAAGAGTACTGTAGAGCGCAGAAATCTGCGGATATCTGCGTATAGCTCAAAAGTCTATACTATCCCATCCTAACCTCAACATACGTAACATGGCCGAACGTAGCATAGTTCAACCTAACGTGCCGGAAAGGCTATCGCTGGCATCTCGAGAGCCGAGCAGAGTATACTAGGGCAGAGCAGACCGCAGAAATCTACCGCATTGCAGTGTTTAGCGCAAGGGTCAAATATATCCTGACATAACTTGGCCGAACGTATCCTACCCAAGCGTTGTGTAATCTAACATATCGTGTCGAGACCAATATTGCCGGCCTATCCAACGCCAAGCAGATCGTATTAGAGCACATAAGAGAGCAGAAATGTAGCGCATTGCAGTGAATAGCATAAATCCGTAGATATCCTAACATAACCTGTCCTAACCTAACCTAACCAATCGTAGGATATCACAACATAACGTTTAGCGACCACTGCTCCTGGCCTACCCGTAGCCAAGCAGAACATAGTAGGGCACAGTAGATCACAGAAATGCACCGTATAAGAGTGTATAGCACGAAGGTCAGAGCTATCCTTGCCAAACTTAGCCTAACATAACATAACCAAACGTAACCTAGCTCAACCTAACGTGCCGCGACCACTATCACTGGCCACCCCTGAGCCGAGCAGATCGTACAAGGGCACATTAGAGCGCAGAACCCTACCGAATGGCGGTATATAGCACAAAATAAAAAGTAGAATAGCATACCCTAGCCAAACGTAACATACCCAAACGTAACCAAACTCTACTGAACATGACGAGACTGCTGTTGCCGGCGCCCACAAAGAAGAGCAGAATCCACTAGACCACTGTAGTGCGCAGAAACCCACCGCATTGCAGTGAGTAGCACAAAGGTCGAAGATGTCCTAACCTAACCTGACATAGCCTAACCTAACCGAACGTGACCTTACTCAACCTAACGTGCCGAGACCAGTTCTGCTGGCCACCCCAGGACGAACCAGAACATGCTAGAGCATACTGGAGCTCAGAAGTCCACCGAGTAGCAGTGTATAGCACGAAAGTCAGTGTTATCATAACAGAGATTAATGCAACCTAACCCAGCCAAACGTAACCTGACTAAAACTATCGTGGCGAAATCGCTATGGCTCGCCTCCACGGTATCGAGCAGAGTATAGTAGAGCAATGTAGAGCGCAGAAATCCACCAAGTAGCAGCGTATGTTGCGAAAGACGACGAGAACCTCACCTAACCTGGCCTAGCCTGACCTAACCAAACGTGGCATAACTGAACGTAACGTGCCGAGACCACAGCTCCTGGCTTCCCCAGAGCCAACCAGAATACAGCAGAGGGCTGTAAATCAAAGAAATCCACCGAAAAACAGTGTATAGCACGAAAGTCAAAGCTATCATAACCAAACTTATCCCATCCTATCCCAGCCAAACGTAATCTAGGAGAAAATAACGTTCCACGACCACTATTGCTCGCCTCCACAGAGTCGGGCAGAGTGTAGTAGAATAATGTATAGCGCAGAAATCCACAGAATAACAGTATATAGCACAAAAGTCAAAGAAATCCTATGCGAACCTTCCTAAGCTAACCTAACAAAACGATACCTTACTCAACCTAACTGGCCGAGACAACTATTACTGGCCACAACGGAGGCAAGCAGAGCATATTAGAGCACATTATAGCGCAGAAGTCCACCGAATAGCAGTGTATAACACGAAAGTCAATGACACCCTATGCTAATATATCCAATCTCATCATAACCAAACGTAACATAACTGAACCTAACGTACCCCGGCCACTATTGCTCGCATCCCCAGAGTCGAGCAGAGTTTATTAGAGCAACGTAGAGCGCAGAGATCAACTGAACGGCAATGTATAGCACAAAAGTCGAGGATACCCTGACCTAACCTGGCATAAACTAACCTACCAAACGTAGCATAGCTCAATATAACGTGCCGCGAACGCTATTGGTGTCCTACTTTGTGCCAAGCAGAGCATATTTGAGCGCATTAGAGCGAATAGATACAACGAATAGCAGCGTATAGCACAAAGGTCAAAGTAGCGCATCCTAACCTAGCCAAACGTGTCATATTCAAACGTTGCCCAGCTCAACCAGACATGGCGAGAACACTATTGCTGGCCTCCGCAGAGAAAAGTAGAATGTACTAGAGCACTGTAGTGCGCAGAAACCCACCGCATTGCTGTGAATAGTACAAAATTCGAAGATATCCCAACATAACCAGACCCAGGCTAACCAAACCAAGCGTAGCTTCGCTCAACCCAACGTGCCGCGACCGTTGCTCCTGGCCTCCACAGGGGCAAGCAGAATGTTGTAGTGCAAAGTAGATCACAGAAATATACAGAATAATGTTGTACAGCACGAGAGACGAAGGTATCCTTTCGAAACTTAGCCTAGCCTAATCTAACCAAACGTAACATAGGACAACCAGACGTGCCGCGACCACTATTGCTCGCCTCCCCAGAGTCGAGGTGGGTATAATAGAGCAATACAAGGCGCAGAAATCCTGCGAATATCTGTCTATAGCACTAAATTCGAAGAAATCCTAACCGAGCCTTCCTAACCTAACCAATCGGAACGCAACCCTACTCAAACTTCCGTGCCGAGACCACTATCACTGGACACGCCAGAGCCAAGCAGGGCATGTTAGTGCACATTAGGGGACAGAGGAACGAGGATTAGCAGTATATTGCACGAAAGTCGAAGTAGCCCATCCAAACCAAGCCAAACGTAGCTTATCCAAACGTAACCTAACTCAACCTAACATGGCAAGACCACTATTGCTGGCCTCTACAAATAAGGGCAGGATCTACTAGTGCATTGTAGTGCACAGAAATCTATCGCATTCCAGTGATCAGCACAAAACTCGAAGATGCCCTAACCAAACCTGACCTAACCTAACCTGACCAAACGTAACCTGGATCAACCTAACGACCCGAGACAGCTATTGCTGGAAATGCCATAGGCAAGCAGAATATACTAGAGCACACTGGAGCGCAGAGGTCCACCGAATAGCAGTGTGTGGCACAAAAGTCAAAGCTGTCCTATCCAAGTATATCCAATCTTATCATAGCCGAACGCTACATAACTCAACCTAACTTACCCCGCCCAGAATAGCTGGCCTCCACAAAGTCGAGCAGAATTTACTTGAGGAAAGCAGGATGCAGAAGTCCGTAGGATCGCAGTGTATATCACAAGAGTCATATCTAACCAGGCCTAAGCCAAGCTGACGTAACCCAACCGAACGTAGCTTACCACAACTTAACGCGCCGTGGACACTATTGCTCGCATCACCAGAATCGAGCAGGGTATAGTAGAGTAATGTAGCTCGCAGAAATCAACTGAATAGCAGTTTATGTTACAAAAGTCCAGGATTCCCGAACCTAACCTGTCCTATCCTATCATAACTGAACGTAGCGTAGCTCAAAGCAATAGGCCGCGACTAATGATCCTGGCCCCCACAGAGCCAGGAAGAATGTAGTAGAGCACAGTAGATCACAGAAATACACCGTATAGCGGTGTATAACACAAAAGACAAAGTAAACTATCCTAACTTAGCCAAACATGAGATACAAAAAGGTAGCCTAGCTTACATTAACATGACGAGGCAACTACTTTTGGCCTCCGCAGGCACAAGCAGAATGTACTAGGGCACAGTAGAGCGTAGAGATCTACCGCAATGCCGTGTATAGTACAAAAGCCGTTGTCACCCGAACATAACCTGGCCTAATCTAACCTAACCAAACGCACCATAACACACAATGAGGTGCATGTCCGCTGCTCCTGGCCCCCCTGCGTCAAGCGGAGTATAGTAGAGCAGTGCTGAGCGCAGATGTCCACCGGTTATCAGTGTATTGCACAAAAGTCGATGATACCCTGAACTAACCGGACCTAATCTAACTTAACCGAACTTAGAATAGCCCGACACAACGTGCCGCGAAAACAGCGGCTGGCGTCCACGGAGCAAAGCGGAATATAGTAGAGCGCTGCAGACCACAGAAATCCGACGAAAAGAAGTGTACAGCACGAAAGATGAAGTCGTCCTAACCAAAGCTACCCCAACTTTTCCCAAACAAACGTAACCTAACTCAACCAACGGCGAAAAAGGCCTCTGTTACTCGCTTCCCCAGGGTCAAGCGGAGTAGAGTAGAGCAATGTAGGACGCGGACATCCTCCGAATATCAGTGCATTGCACAAAAGTCAGACAAACCCTAACCAAGCCCTCCTAGCCTAACCCAAAGAACGTAACGTAACTCAAGCTGAAGTGCCGGGAGTACTATTACTGGCCGCAACAGAGCCAAGCGTACCATATCAGAGCACAGTAGAGCGTAGAAATCCATAGAAAAGCAGCGTATGGCACAAATGCCTCAGCTACCCTATCCTAATCTATCCAAGCGTTACATAAGCAAACGTACCTAAGCTCTACCTAACGTACCAGAACATTACTGCTGAAGTCATCAGAGCCAAGCCGAATATACTGGAGCACAGTAGAGCGAAGAAATCCACCGAATAACTAAGTATAGCACAAAAGACAAAGTAGCCTGTCCTAACCTAACTAACCGTGACATAATCAAACGTATCTAAACCCATCCTAACCTGCCGAGAACACTACTGCTGTCCTCCCCAGATCCAAGCAGAATATGCTAGAGCACAGTAGGGCGCAGATATCCGCGGACAGCCGTGTGTAGTGCAAAAGTCTGGACTATCGTATCCCAACCAGACCAGACGTAACATTCAAGGACGTATCATAAGTCAACCTAACTTGCCGAGACCACTATTGCTGGCCTACACAAAGACAAGCGGAATGTACTAGACCACATTAGAGCGCAGAAATCGACGCTATTGTAGTGAATTTCACAAAGGAGGTAGGTACCCTAACCAAACCTGACCGGATCTAACCTAACCAAACGCAGCATAGCACAGCATGACGTGCCACGACCACGTCTCCTGGCCTCCCCAGGGTAAAGCAGTGTTTAGTAGAGCACAGTAAGCCGCAGAAGACCACCGAGGTAAAGCAGTGTTTAGTAGAGCACAGTAGGCCGCAGAAGACCACCGAATAACAGTGAAAGTCTCAAAACTCAATGCTGCATATCCTAACTCATCCAAACGTGCCATGCCCAAACGTAACATAACTAAACCCAACTTGACGAGACCACTATTGCTCGCCCCCGCGGAGACAAGAGGAATGCACCGGAAGCACAGTGTGGCGCAGAAGTACACCGCATAGCAGTGAATAGCACAAAACTTGAATGCATCCTCATCCAACCTAACCAAACTTCACCGAACGTAGCATAGCTCAATATTACTTGCCGCGGCCACTGCTCCTGGCTTCCGCTGATCCAAGCAGAATGTAGCAGAGCACAGAAGGTCACAGGAATGAACCGAACAACAGTGTACATTACAAAAGTCATAGCTATCCTGACCATACTTCGCCTAACCTTACCTAACCAAACGAAACCTAACACAACCTGACGTGCCACGACCACCATTGCTCTCCTTTCCTAGAGTTCAGCTGAGAATATACAGCAATGTAGAGCGCAGTAATCCACCAAATAGCAGTTTATAGCACAAGCGTCTAAACAGTCACATCCTATCCTCACCGAACGTAACATGACCAATCGTAACCTAACCCAAACTAATCAGCAGAGACCACTGTTACTGGACACCGCAGATACAAGCAGGCTGTGCTAGTGCACTCTAGAGCGCAGAAAATCACCGATGTGCAGTGAATTGCACAAAGGCCGTAGATACCACAGCATAACCTGACCTAACATAACCTAGCCAATCGTAGGATTTTTCAACATGACGTGCAGTGACCGCTGCTCATGGCCACCCCAGAGCAAAGCAGAATGTAGTAGAGTATTGTAGACCACAGAAATCCACCTGGTATCTATGTATAGCAGGAGAGTCAAAGGTATCCTTGCCAAACCTAGCGTAACATAAGCTAAGCAAAGTAACATAACTCAAGCTGTCGTGCCACGAACTCCATTGCTCGCCACCCCGTGTTCGGCCTGAGAATTGTACAGCAATGTAGAGCGACGGAATCCACCGAACATCAGTGAATAACACGAAGGTCAATGCTACCCTTACCGAAAATAACACAACCTAAACTAACGGAACGTAACCTAACTCAATATAACGTGCCCAGGCCAATATTGCTGGCATTCCCATCGCTAAGCATAATAAAGTAGAGCACATTACAGCGCCGCAACGCTCCGAATAGCAGTGTATAGCACGAAAGTCTAAGTTAACGCGACCGAGCTTCACCTAACCTAACCTAACTAAACGTATGCTGACTCACACTAACGTGACGAGACCAACATTGTTGGCCTCCCGGAGCCAAGCAGAGCATATGAGTGTACAGCAGAAAGAAGAAATCCACCGCATCGGAGCAAATAGCCAAAAATCCTTCGATGTACTGGCATAAGCTGACCTACCCTAACCTAACCAAACGTAGAATAACTCAACATAACGTGTAGCTACCACTGCTCCTGGCCTCCCAATAGCCAAGCAGAAAGTAGTAGAGCAGAGTAGATGGCAGAAGAACACCAAATTATACTGTACAGAGCGAAAGTAATAGCTATACTGACCAAACATAAACTAATCTTACCCAACCTAACATAACCTAACCCAAAACAACGTGCCACGAACACTATTTCTCGCCAACCCAGAGTCGAGCAGGGTATGGTAGAGCAATCTGGATAGCAGACATCCACCGAATAGCTGTGTATAGCACAGAATTGGAAGCTGCCCTATCGTAATATGTCCAGTTTTAACACAAGTAAACGTAACATATTTCAACCTAACGTAACCCGTCCACTGATGCTGGGCTACACGGAGTCGAGCAAAACTTACTAGCTGACAGAAGAGTGCAGAAGTCCACAGAAACGCAGTGTACAGCACAAAAGTGGTATGTATCGAGACCTAGCCCAAGCGAACCTAACAAAACGAAACGTAGCCTACATCAACATAACGTGCCGTCGCCACTATTGGTGACCTCCCCAGGGCCAAGCAGAATATAGTAGAGCGCAGTCAAGCGCAGAAATCCGCCGAAAAACAGTGCATAGCACAAAAGTCGAGGCTACCCATACCGAACTTAACCCAACCTAAACTAAGTAAACGCAACATAACTCAACCTAACGTGACGGGACCAATATTTCTGGCATTCCCAGGGCGAAGCGTAATATAGTGGAGCACAGTGGAGCGCAGAACGCCACGGCATTGCAGTATACAGCGCGAAAGACAGGCATACACTGACCTAACTTGCCCTTACATATCCCATACAAACGTAGTGTAACTTAGCAATACGTGACGAGACCAATATTTCTGGCCTATCCAGAGCCAAGCCGAGTGTATTGGAGCACATTAGACCGCAGAAGTCCACCGACTAGCAGCGTACGCCTCAAAAGTCTAAGCTATTCTACACTAACCTAACCAAATTTGTCATAAGCAAACGTAGCTAAGCTCTACCTTAACTGCTGGAACCACTACTGCTGGCTTCCACAGAGACAAGCAGGATACACGAGAGCACGGCAGAGCGCAGGAATCCGCCGCATTGAAGTGTAAAGCGAAAAAGTCAATGTAGCCTATTCTAACCTAGCCAAACGTGACATTTCCAAACGTAACATAACTCAACCGAGCTTGACGAGAGCACCACTGCTCGCCTCCACAGAGGCAAGAAGGATGCACAACAGCACATTGTAGCGCAGAAACCCACAGCATTGCAGTGTATAGCACAAGAGCCGTAGATATATTAGCACAACCTTACCTAACGTAACCTAACCAAACGTAACATAAATCCACGTCCCGTGCAGAGACCACTGCAGCTGGTCACCCCATAGCCAAGGAGAATGTAGTAGAGCACGGTAGAACAGAGAAATACACCGAATAACTATGTATGGCGCGAATCACAAAGCTATCCTAACTAAACTTAGCCTTACCTGACCTAACCAAACTTAACGTAACGCAAACTAACGTGCTGCGACCGCTATTGCTCGCATCCCCATAGTCGTGCAGAGCATAGTAGAGCAATGTAGAGCGCAGAAATAAACCGAATTGCAGTGTATGTTACATAAGTCAAGGATACCTCAACCAAACCTGGCCTAACCTAACCTAACAAAACGTGGAATAACTGAACATAATAAGCGACTAGCACTGCTGCTGGCATCCCCACAGCCAAGGAGAATGCAGTAGAGCACAGTAGATTACAGAAATCCATCGAATAATAGTGTATAGCACGAAAGACATAGCGATCATAACCAAACGTATCCTACCCTTACCTAGCCAAACATAACCCAACCCAAAGTAACGTGCGACGACCACTGTTACTGGCCACCACAGGGCCAAGCAGAACAAATTAGAGCGGAGTACAGCGGAGAAATCCACGTAATAGCGGTGAGTGGCACAAAAGTCTAAGCCAACCCATTATACCATTACCACAATTTTCGTATGCAAACATAGCCTAACTAAGCCCGACGCGCCGAGACCACTATTGCCGTCCTCCCGAGTGCCAAGCAGAAATTATTAGAAAGCGATAGGGCGCAGATATCGGAGTATAGCTGTATATACCATAGATGTCTGAACTATCCTACCTTAACATAACAAAACGGAACATAACCAAAAGTGTCATAGCTCAACCTAAGGTGCCGAGACGACCCTTGCTGGCCTCCCCAGAGCCAAGCAGAGTACGCTAGAGGACAGCAGAGCGCAGAAATCTACCGCATTGCATTGTATAGTACAAAAGTCTGACTTAACCTGACATAGCCTGACCATATCTAACCTACTCAAACGTAGAGTAACTGGAGACAACGTGACGAGACAACCCCTCATGTCCTCCCCAGAGCAAGGCAGGGCGCATTTGAGCACATTAAAGCGCAGAAATCACCCGAATAGATGTGAATAGCGCAGAAGTAATAGTTGCCTCTCCTAATCTAACCAAATGTAACACATCCAAACATAGCCCAACTCAATCCAGCATTACGAGACCTCTATTGCGGATCCCTACAGAGTCCAGCATACTTTATATTAGAGCACGGCAGCGCGCAGAAATCCACCGCGTTGCAGTGAATAGCACAAAGGTCGAAGATATCAGAACACAACCTGGCCTAACCTAACATAACCGTACGTATCCTAACTCAAAATAATGTGCCTCGACCACAGCTACTGGCCTCCCCAAAGCCGAGCAGAATGTTGTAGAGCACAGTAGATCGCAGCAATCCACCGAACAACAATGTACTGCACGGAAGACAAGGCTGCCCTGACCGTATATGGCGAAACCTGGCATAACATATCGTAACATAACTCAACATAACATGCCACGAACACTATTGCTGGCGTCTCCAGAGACGAGCCGGAAATAGTGGAGGAACGTAGGGCACAGAAATCCACCGAATAGCAGGATGCAGCGCAAAAGGCGAAGACAACCTATCCTAACCTGACCAAACCTGTCATAGCCGAACGAAGAATAACTCCAATTAACGTGGCGCGACCACTGCTCCGACCTCCCCTCAGCCAAGCGGAGTGCAGCAGAGCAGAGTAGACCACAGAAACCCACGGAATAACAATGCATGGTAGGATAGTCAAAGGTACCCTAACAAAACTTACACGAACATAACCCAACCAAACGTAACCTGCCCCTACCTGACGTGCCAGGAGCACTATTTCTCGCCTCCACGAGGTCAGGCAGAGTATAGTAGAGCAATGTAGAGCGCAGGAATCCACCAAATTACAGTGTATAGAACAAAAGTCAGAGAAATCCTGACCGAACCTTCCTAACCAAACCTAACGAAGCGTGACATAACGCAACCTAACGTGACGAGACCGCTATTACTGGCCACCCCAGAGCGAAGCAGAGCGTATTAGAGGACATTGGGGCGCAGAAATCAACGGAATAGCACTTCATAGTACAAAAGTCAAAGTAGCGTCTCCTAACCGAGCCAAACGTAGCATACCCAAGCGTAGCCTCTCTCAACCTAACATGACGAGACCTTTATTGTTGACCTCTACAGAGACAAGCAGAGTATACCAGGGCACAGTAGCGCGCAGGAATCCACCACATTGCAGTGAATAGCACAAAAGTCGAAGATGTCCTAAGATAAACTGACCTAGCCTTACCCAACCGAACGTAGCGTGCCTCAAAATAACGTGCAGCGACCACTGCTCCTGGCCTCGACAGAGCCAAGCAGAACGTAGTAGAGCGCAGTATATAACAGGAATCCCCCGAGTAACTGTGTACACCACGTAAGTCAAAGCTATCTTAGCCGAATGTAGCACACCCTGACCTACCTATCGTAACATAACACAACCTGACGTTCCACGATCACTATTGCTCGCCTCCCCAGGGTCGAGCAGAGTATGGTAGAGCTATGTAGAGCGCATAAGTCCACCGAATAGCAGTTTATAGTACAAAAGTCAAAGAAATCCTAACCGAACCATGCTAACTTGACCTAATCAAACGTAACCTTACCTAAACTAGTGTGTCGAGATCACTATTTCTGGCCATACCACAGCCAAGCAGAGCATATTATAGCTCATTCGCGCGAAAACATAGCCTATTGCGGAGCATAGCACAAAAGACAATGTAGCCTATCCTAATCTTGCCAAACGTTACATAGCCAAGCGTAACCTAACTCCACCTAGAATGACGAGACCACTATAGCGGGCCGCCACAGAGACATGCAGAATGTTCTAGGGCACAGTAGTGCGCAGAAGACCACGGAATTGCTGTCAACAGCACAGAAGTAGAGGATATCCTAGCCTATCCCGGCCAAGCCCAACCAAACAAAGCATAGCCTAACTCAACCTTACGTGCCGAGATCGCTATTACTTGGCTCTCAGAGTCCAGCAGAAAATATTAATTCACCGTAGATCGCAGAAATCCACGGATAGCTGCATACAGCACAAAAGTCTAAACTATCCCTTCCTAACCTCACTAAACGTAACAAAGCCAAATCGATGTAATAACGGACGTAACCTTAATAAAACTTAAGAACCGAGACCACTATTGCTGGCCTCTCCACAGCCAAGCAGAACATATTAAGGGAGAATAGAGTACAGATATCCATGGAATCGCACTGTATAGCACAAATATCAAAGGTACCCTCCCCTAACGCAATGAATTATAACGTGATCGTACGTAACCTAACCTAGCCCAAGATGCCACGAGAGCTATTGCTGGCTTCCAAAGAGTAGTGCAGAGAATAGTAGGGTAATGCAGAGCGTAGAAATCCACCGAATAGCAGCGTACAGCACAGAAGTCTAATCTACACTATCCTAACCTAACCAAGCGTAACATAAACAAACTTAGCCTAATCTAACCTAACCTGCCCAGAACACTGTTGCTGCCATCCCCATCGCCACCTCGTGGGACACCGTGCGGTAACCCCGCACGACCCTGCTCGCCATCCTGCCAACTCGACCGGGCGGCCATCACCAGCGTTTCTTCGGCGTAACACGCCAGGCTTAGGCCGCGGAGGAAGGGAGTGCGCAACACGGCGTCGAACGCGAGGTCCCGGGGGATCGGTCCAAGTACCGATCAAAGTGGAAGCCCGCAGTTCGTCGCACGCACGACCGTCGAGTGTCGTCCGCGATACTCGATCGAGCGCTCCGCCAAATAGTCACCGATCACGGCTATCATGTATTGGGGAACCATGTGGTACAACAGGGCACACCGAATGGCGGCCCAGGGCAGGGTGCTGAAGGCGCAGCCGATATCCACGCCGACCGCTAGCACCACCCCGCCCCAGTCAGCGGCAGCCTCCGACAGGGTACGAACGCGCTTAATCGCGTCGATCGTCGACCGACCATGTCGGAATCCGAACTGGCTGACGCTGAGATCGGGACGCACGTCCGTTAAATGCTCTCGGAGGCGGGCAGCTAGGACGCGCTCGAAGAGCTAGCTCTCCTTGTCGAGTAGGCATATCGGCCGGTATTCTTTCGGAGAGTCCGGCGGCTTCCCTGGTTTCGGGGTCAGCACGACCCTCGCCCTCTTCCAACATGCCGGGGAGCGATCGTTCCCGAGGCAGCTGTCGAACAGTCGTCCCACACGTTCACCCCACGCCTCCAGAGCCAGTGCAAAAGCTCGCCCTGGGATGCCGTCCGGTCCGGGGTCGGTGCTCTTCGCCCCCATCCTAAAGACCGCACGGCCCAACTCCTCGCGAGAGACCCCCAGTTCCTCGGATCATCCGACAAGTTCCGATCGCACTGCAACTGGTGGCACCCACTCCTCCGCCGCCACCGGGAAGAGGGTGCCGATCACCCGCCGCAGGAGCTCGAGGTCCATACGCTCGGTCACGGGGGGCGCCCATGCCCTTAACTTCACCACTACTTATTTATAGGGGCGTCCCCACGAATCGCCTTTGTGCGTCGCGAGGAGTTCGTCCTATTGCCGAGAATTGGCTCTGCGAATATCCCTCTGGAGATCGCCCACTGCGGACCGGTACTCACGTTAGATGCGCGCGATTTCCTAGGCGGACACCGCTCGTCGTCGACGCCGCGCCCTGCTGTACTGGCGCCGGGCGAGCACGCGGAGCTCCCGGAGCTGCGCGAATTCGGGCGATCTCCAGTGCACTGCACATCGCAAACGTGGCTCCCTCACCCGCGGCATGGCGACGTCGCACGCGCGCGTCATCGCCGGCCTTAGCCGCTCCACCCCTAACCCCGATTCGTCGTTTTCGCGCGCGGAGGCCCCATTCGCCCAGGCGACGTCCTGGACGGCCGAGCCAGAGATTTCCTAACCTAACGAGTCCTAACCTAACCCAACGAAACATATCATAGCTCATCATAACTAAGGCGACCTCTGCGACTGGCTTCCCCAGAGGCAAGCAGGATGTATTTGAGCGCCGTAAAACACGGAAATCCACCGTACAACAGTGTATACCAAGAAAGGCGCAGCTATCATGACCAAACATTACCCAACCTAACCGAACATAACCCAACCTAACCTAACCGAACGTAACATAACACAACCAAATGAGCCACGATCACTGTTGCTCTTCTCCCCGGAGTCGAGCAGAGTATAGATGTGCAATGTATAGCGCAGAAATCCATCGAATAACAGTGTATAGCGCAAAAGACGGCGATAGCCTAAACTAACCCGACGTAACCTAACCTAAGCAAACGTAGCATAACTCATCATCATGTGTCGTGACCACGGCTGTGTCATCCCCAGGGCAATGAGGATTGTATCAGAGCACTGCAGATCACAGATGTCCACCGAAATGCATGGTACAAGACAAACGACAAAGAAATCATAACCAAACATTCCCAACCTAACCTAACGAAACGTAACCTAACTCAACCTAACGTGCCGAGACCACACTTGCCGGCCACCCCAGAGAGAAGCAGAACATATTATAGCACAGTAGATGGCAGAAAACCAACAAATACAAGTCTATGGCACAAAAGCCTATGCTACTCTCTCCTAACATAACAAATCGTGTCATAAGCAAACAGAATAACTGAACCTAACGCGCCGAGACC
>NW_016918199.1:0-3222 GCF_001483705.2 Eufriesea mexicana
TCGCAAAAGTCAAAGACATCCAAGCCACACCAGACAAATCCTAACCTAACCATACGTAGACTATCAGAACCTAACGAGCCAAGACCACCATTGCTGGCCTCCCCATCGACAAGCGGAACATATTAGAGGAGCGTAGAGCGCAGAAGTGAATAGATTAGCAATGTATGGCAGTATAGACAGAGATTTCATGACCTATCCCAGACTAAAAAAACCTAACCAGGGGTAACATAACTCAACCTTACATGCCGAGACCAAAATTGCTGGCCACCCCAGAGCCACGCGGAGCATATTAGAGCACAGCAGAGCGTATAGATAGACGGCATCGCTGTGTATAGCGCAATAGTCAGAGACATATGGACCAAACCTAACCTAACCTAGCCAAACTGGACGGAACATATCTCAGCTGAGCGTGCTACGAACAATATTGCTGGCATCTCCAGAGGCAGGCAGGACATATTAGAGCACAGCAGAGCTCAGAAATTCAACGAATAGCAGTGAACAGCACATAAGTTAAAGCTATACTTTCATAACTTAGCCAATCGTAACATAACCGAACGTACCATAACTAAAATTAACGAGCCGGAACCACTGTTGCTGTCCTCCCCAAAGACAAGCAAAGCATTCTAGGGCGCAGTAGAGCGCAGAAATCCACCATACAGTACTGCACAGGCAAAGGTCAGTGCTATCAAATCCTGACCTAGACAAACCTTACCTAACCAAACATAACATAGCACAGCCTATCTTGCCGCGACCGCTATTCCTAGCGTCTGCTAGTCCGGAGACTAGCAGCGTGAGATAGCGCACAATGGGGCGATGGAGTCCACAGAACTGCAGTGTGTAGCGCAAAAGTCGTAGCAAACCAACCCTAACCCAGCATATCCTAACACTACCAAACGTAACCAAGCTGAAACTAACGTGCAGCGACCGCTATTACTGCCCTCCACAGGACCAAGCAGAACCCATTGGAGGAGGCTTGGGTGCAGAAATCCATCGGACTGCAGTGTACAGCCGAAAAATGGAAGATATCCAATCCTAGCACGAACCAACATAGTTTAACCTATCGTAGCCGAACTCATCGTAACGTTCCGCGACCAATACTGCTGGCCCCCAGGGTTCAGAAGAATAGGGTAGGGCACAGTGGAGTGCAAGAGTTCACCGACTAACTGTGTATAGCATGAAAGTCGGAGCTATCCTAACCATTCCAAGCCTAACATGACATAGCCTAACGTAACGTGACCGAACCTGACGTGCCACGGCCCCAATTGCTCGCATCCGGAGAGCCGGCCAGTGAATAGTAGAGCATAGAAGCGCGAAGTGATCCGTCGAATTTTAGTGAACAGCACATAAGTTGAAGCCATCCTAACCAAACTTATCACAATATAACCTAACCGCACGTAAGCTTACCCAACCAAACGTTACACAACCGCTATTGCTGGCCTTCCCAGAGACAATTAGAGGCTAGTAGAGAAACGTAGAGCACAGATATCGACCGAATAGCAGCGTATACCACAAAAGTCATAGCTACCCTTACCAAACCTAACTCAATCTAGCCAAGCCATGCCTTACCTGACTCGAATTAACGAGCTGAAACCACAGTTGCTGACATCCTCAGGACCAAGCAGAACATATTAGACCATAGTAGAGCGCAGACATCAGCGGTATGCGGTGTATACCCCGAAGGTCATACCTATAGTATCCTATCCAGGTCAAACGTAACGTAGCCAAGCGTAACATAACGCAACGTAATGTTCCGAGATCACAACAGCTGCCCTCACCAGAGCCAAGTAGGGCATACTACAGTACAGTAGATCTCAATAATCCACCGAACAACAGTGTGTACCACGTAAGACAAAGCAATCCAAACCCAACACAGACAACCATGACAAAGCCAAACCTTGCCTAACTTAACCTAGCGTGCCGAGACCACAATTGCTGGCCTCGCGATCATTGAGCAGAGTATAGAAGAGCAATGTAGAGCGCATGAATCCACCGAATAGCTGTGTATTGCACAAGAACCTATGCTACCCTGTCGCAACCAAACCGAGCGCAACATAACTCAGACAGACGTGCCAAGACAAATACAGCTGGTCTCCCATTGGTAAAGCGGAATATACCAGATCAAAATAGAGCGCAGAAATAAACCGAAGAGCCGTGTATGGCACAAAAGTCTAGGCTACCCTGCCCCAGCCCAACCTAACCTAACCCAACCGAACGTAACATGACCTAACTAAACGCGTCGCGACCGCCTTTGCCGGCATCGTCAGGGAAAATCATAGCATGTTAGAGCACAGTAGAGCGCAGAAATCAACCGTATGTCAACTTATAGCGCAAAAGTAATAGTTAACAAATCGTAGCATAATAAATCGTGGAATGCCGGACGTAGTCAAACTCAACATAACGTATCGCCACCTAAATTGCTGACCTCACAAGAGCCATGCAGACCATATTACAAGGGAGAATTGCGCAGATATTCATAGAATCGCAGTGTGCAGCAGAAAAGTCAAAGATATCCAAACCTGAACCAAACTAACGTAATCTTGCCTAACGTAGAAGATATAAACGCAAAGTGCCGCGGCCACTATTGATGGCCCACCAAGGGCCGAGCAGATTCGTGTAGAGCACAGTGAAGCGCAAGAATCCACCGAAAAACTGTGTATGGCACGAAAGTCAAAACTACCCTACCCCAACCATGCCCAATCTAACCTAACCAAACGTAGAGCAACTAAACTTAACGTGCCGCGACAACTATTGCCCGCCTCCCAACAGACAAGCGGAATATGATACAGCACAGCAGAGCACAGGAGTCCGTTGGACATCAGTGTTGTGCACACATGTCAAAATAATCCCAACCTAACCCTACAAAACCCAACAAAACGAACTATACGTTCTAGAGCACACTAGATCGTAGAAGTCCACCGAATAGCCGCGCATACCACGGAAGTCAAATCTATCCATGCCTAACCCGTACTAGCATAACGTAACCAAACGTAGCATAACTCAACCTAACGGGCGGAAGCCACTACTACTTGCCTGCGCAGGGTCGAGCAGATTGTAGTTGAGCAACGTCGGGCGTAGAAATACGCGAATAGCAGTGTATGGCACAAAAGTCAAGGCTACTCTGTCCAAACCTATCTAAACGTAGTCTAACCAAACGCAACATGGCTTAGCCTAACGTGCCGGGGCCACCATTGCTGGCCTCCACAGAGATAAGCGCAATATACT
>NW_016918200.1:0-5989 GCF_001483705.2 Eufriesea mexicana
TAGCACGAATATTTCCATCACATTACGATTTTTCTTGACATTTCAGGACGTTCTTGTACCCATAATGCCCCCGCAGGGGCTACGGTTGACCTTGATACCGTAAGCCTGTGGGCATGTTTCGCAGGAACGGGGGTCTGGCCTTAATCGGCTGGACCGCGAGGATGATAACCTCTATAAAAAATCCTTTAATCCCAGGGCTATGGTACGCGGGCCTGGGGTACCACCCCGTCCCCGGGTGCACGGGGAGGTGGCTGATGAGTGCACCAGCCTGCTAGCGACCCCCTCAGGGCACCTGGCGACACCTTGAGTGTAGTAGCCTTCTCCCCGGGAAGGGCGTCACCCGGGGAGTGACCTCTTTGCGACCCTACTCGTGGGATCATTATGGATACCAATAAATTTGTAAAACTTGTGGACTTGGGTGGGGGGGATAGTAGTGTTAGTAGTGCGGGAGCGTCGAATGCGGCTGGTGCCGCACGAGATGGTGGAGCACGGAGTGTATCTGCTCCGATTGGTCGTGGCGGTGGGGCTGCACGTAGTGTGAGCCCCGCTAGAAGGATAAAGCGTGCTTGTGTTGATGTGTGTATGGATGTCGAAAGTGAGAGTGTGTGAAGAGTTGAGTGCTATGCGGGTGATTGGGGACAAGATTCGCCGGTTTGTATTCACCGATGGAAACAGGGTGTCGAAGTCTGCTGGGGAGTTTATTTTAAACTGTGTGTCTGAATACGAATGTCAAATGATGGGTATGCTAGCGAAGAATGAACGGTTGAGTGGTAGGTTAGAAGAATGCGAGAAGCGTATGCGTCAAGTTGGTTACGGCAGATAAGAAAAGCTTCGCAAGCGTGGCTGGGAAAAGTGTGTCTGTGTCAAAGGGAGTGGATGCTAAGAGTGTGAATGCGGAGAATGTAAGGATGAGAGTGTGAAAATGAGTAGTGATGAAGTTAACCGTTTGAGTGCCACGGGTCATTATTGTTTCCCAATCGATATTTGCCAAGCGGCGCGATAGCGCTTGTCATATTCCGTGTCCAAAAATGCCGAGCGGCGCGATAGCGCTTCTCATATTCCGCGTTCACCAACCGAGCGCGCTGATTGTCAGCTTCGCAGCTCAGAGCGCTGGCACTTTTGGACACAAAATAGAAGAAGCGCGATCGCGCCGCTTGGCACTCAAACGGTTAAAAAAGGTGGTGGTCTATGATATGGAAAACGAAATGACGAATGAAGAGTTCCTGAAAGAGGTGTATGAGAAGAACTTAAAATGTGCGGGTGTATGTGAAAGTGTGTATAAGGGACGAGTGCGTGTGGTTAAAAGGATGAATGGAAAAGGCACGAATGTGGGTAATGTGATAGTGGAGGTGTCAAGGAGTATAAGTGATGTTTTGATGATGAGTGGAAAAGTATACGTCAAATGACGTTGCTGTAGAGTGAAAGAGTATGTTTCTGTGATGCGATGCTACGAATGTTTTGCCTTCGGGCATATGATGAAGGAATGCCCTGTTAAGGAGAGGCTGTGTGGCAAATGTTGCGAGAAGGGACATTTGCGTGAGGGTTGTAAGAAAGAGGTGGTGTGCAGAAACTGCAAATTGAAGGGCAACAAAGCCGACCGCTCGGTTTTGTCCGTGGAGGGCCCGGAATACGTGCGAATGCGTGAAAGAGAGAAGGCGCGTATTAGCAATGAATAATGCGCGCCTTAGTGTGAATGTGTTGAGTGTTATACAGTGCAACTGCCCGCGTGCATATGCGGTTACGTGTGATTTGGGTAGAGTGATGAATGCGGAGTGTGTGGCTGTTGCCTTATTGCAGGAACTGTATGTGTCGCATGAAAGAGTGAGTGGGTTACCGAGTGACTGGAAAGTGTATCTGTGTGAGAGTGCACCTGTTAGGACAGCAGTGGTTGTGACTGATGTGAATGTTGAATCTATGTGTGTTAGTGAGTGTACTAGTGAGCATGGTGTGTGTGTATGGTTGAAGGAGGATTTTGGCGAAATATATGTGGTGTCCATGTACTGTCGGTACGGCCAAGAAATTGAGCCGTACCTGGCGTACATGGACAGAGTGATTGAGTTTGTGAATGGCAAGTATGTTTTGTTTGGCATGGATGCGAATGCGGTCTCCCCCTTGTGGTTCAGCGAGGGTGGAGGTCGCAGTAAGGTGAATGAAATGAGAGGAAGAGTGCTTGAGAAATGGGTGTTAGTCAAAGGAATGGTCGTGCTGAATGAACCGAGCGAATGGTTTACTTTTTCTGGTGCGAATGGCCAGAGTGACATTGATCTCACTCTGGTGAATGGTGTTCCGGCCGGGAGCCGCTTTGAGTGGGAAATAAAGAGTGATTGGGGAATAAGTGACCACAATGTGGTCCTTATTAGTATGATTTCAGCAGTGTCTGAGGAGCGTGCTCCGGTTGAGTGTAAGAGATGGGTGTGTAAGTATACTTGTACGTATACTGAGAAGAATATATGAATGATCTGGTAGAGTGTGCTGTGAGAGAGGGTGCGGATGCGATGGATGTGACAAACGTGGACCGTATGGTGGATGTCCTCATGAAATGGATCCAGGAGGCAAATGGCAAGCGGATGAAAGAGAGAGTGCGTTGGTGTGATAGGAAGATTGCGTGGTGGACATGTGAGCTGAATAACTTGAAAAAGTAGGTGCGAAAAAGTAGACGTATGTAACAGAGAGCGAGAAAGAGAAGATGCGAGAATGTGGGTGCGAGACGGGTTGAGTATAGAAGGCTGTTGAATGTGTATAAATGTGCTGTGTGCAAGGCCAAGGAGGATAGCTAGCGTAGGGTCGTCAGCGAATCCTCTAACCTGGATCCATGGGGACCGGTATATAGATTATACCGTGGCAAGACTGGGAGGAAGAGATTGAATGCGTTGTATGCGAATGGTGTGTGTTATTCCACGTGGAGTGAATGTGCAAATGTTTTAATGATGAAATTCTTCCAGCTGCGGAGATGGTGATTGAGGATGATGTAAATGTGAATGTGGATGTGCATGGGCAAGGTTCGAATGAATGCTTTAGATGGAATGAAGTGAGTAGTGCGATTGAGAAGGTCAGATTGCGCAAGGCTCCCGGCCTTGATGGTATAAATGCAGAAATGTTGCGTATGATTTGGAAGGCCATTCCGAGAGGGTTGAAACGAGTGTACGATGCTTGTTTGTCTGCGGGATATTTTCCTGCTGCGTGGAAGAAGACGTGCGTGATTGTTTTGCCCAAGTCCCCCGAGAAACCGCGATCGGACCCCGCGTCGTATAGACCGATAAGTTTGCTGTCCGTGCTGGGTAAAACGCTGGAACGAATGATGGTAGCGAGACTGGAACGATATGTGGGTGATAGAATGAATGAGGCCCAGCACGGATTTCGCGCGGGCCGATCGACGGAGAGTGCGTGGGCAAGGGTGCTAGAATATGTTTGTGAGAGTGAATGTAAGTATGTTTTGGGAGTGTTTGTTCATTTCAAAGGTGCGTTCGACACCTGGAATGGGCGAGTGTTGTGAAAAGGTTAAGTGAGATTGGCTGCCATGAGATGGCTCTGTGGAGAAGCTATTTTCACGGCAGGTCTGCGTGCATGGTTGGTGCGAATGAGGTTGTATGAAGAGTTGTTGAGCGCGGCTGTCCGCAGGGGTCCAACTGTGGTCCATTTATATGAAACCTCATGATGGATGGGTCCTGTGGCGGCTGAATGAATATGGGTGTAAGTGTGTTGCATATGCTGATGACTTGTTGATGATTGTGAACGGACAGAGCCAAGTGAAAGTAGAGCGGAAGGGTACTGAATATATGGTTGCTGTGAGTGAATGGTGTGTGAAAATGTTTGGCTGTCTGTGTCCGAGGACAAAACTGTGGCGATGCTGTTGAAAGGAAGTATGGCTGTGACAAGGCGACCGAATGTGAGAATGAATGGGAAATTGATTAGGTATGTTGAGTGTGTGAGATACTTGGGAATATGGATGAATGAGAGGATGCACTTCAAAGTGCATTTGGAGTATCTGCGGAATAAGATTCATGAATGGTGTAGGACGAATGAGGCGAGTGATGAAGTGCGAATGGGGTATGAGAAAGGGAGCTGCGCGTGTGATATATAAAGGTTTGTTTGTGGCGTGTGCGATGTATGGAGCGAGTGTGTGGTATGATGTGATGATGAATGGGTATGGAAGGGATCTAATAAACAGATCGCAGAGAATGGCTTTGTATGCATGTTTGAGTGTGTGTCGTACGGTTTCGACCGAAAGCATGCAAGTGCTGTCGGGATTGCCACCTTGGGACCTGTTGCGTGTGCGTAGAGGTATATTGTGGTGTGTTAAGAAGGGAGTGAATGTGCGAGAGAATGCTTTGGTGTGCGAGGAGGAGTTGCGTGATAGGTCGAGTGAGGACTGTGAAAAATTGGTGAATGAAAGGATGTAAGAATGTTGGCAGCGTAGATGCGATGAGTGTGTGAAAGGTCGTGTGACGTACGAATTTATTAGGAATGTGAGATTTGCGGAACGGAATGTTTGTTTTGACCCGAATGTGTATGCGTGCTTCTTGCTGACTGGACATGGTAGAATGAATGAGTTCTTGCATAAGCGTGGTTGAGTGAGAGTGAACGTTGTGTGTGTGGTAGTGCGAATGAGAACTGGAAGCACGTGTTGGTTAAATGTAGAATGTATGATGACCTCCGAAACCTGTGCGGATGCGGTGTGCGTGTCTGTCTGGATGGTAGTGTGGATGTGTCGGAGGTCTTGGAACGCAAGGATTCGTATGAATGTTTCTGTATGTTTGCGAGGTGTGTTTTTAAAAGAAGACGTGGACTAGTAACGGAGCGTTAGTTAGTGCTAGTGGCTGAGGGGCGCAGGGAGGAACGTTGCTCCCTTGGGAGCGGTGTTTCTTGGAGAGTGACGTCCCCACGCATCCGAATCGGCCCAACCCAGGCCGAGGCATGCAAGGGTCTCATTCGGGAAGTGGGTTAATCTCACGACAGGTATGACCAGTACGGCCTAATCACTGGTATCGCGGGGGTTGACATTGAGCCCTCGGAGCGGCTAATCCGCTCCGGCGTCGACCATTTGGGTTGGAATCGCGGGGGCAGTGATACAGCGTACGTTGCAGGCAAGAGACGCTGGCGTCTCGGCGGGTGATCTGCGTCCTTTCAGCTCGGGCGCCGGCCTGCAGAGACGGTAGGGATGTTAGAAAGGCCCCGCCCATGCCAAGGATGACCTGTGGAGCTTGCACTCCTGGGTCGATTGGTAGTTACCGTTGAGTACTCTCCGGTAACGCCCTGATTGAGCGTATCTCAATCCCGCACCCATGGGGGCCGTGTTATGAATTCCTAGGGGAATGTATAGCACGTAAAATCACCGACACTCGTTGGTAGTACAGGTTGAGGTCGCCATCTTGGCTTTGAATAGTGCGGACGCGTTCACATCGCTCCGTGTTCCGAGTTGAGTTTCGGTGGTAAAACCAGAGGATTGTGCGGAAAAAGTAATTCGAGGGTGAAGGTGAAGTGAAAATCTACCAGTGGCCGGAGTCCCGAGTCGCTGGAGCGATTTTCAGGAGTGTTAGAGAAGAAACAGTGTTCGGACGTTGCCACTGCTCGCCGGTGACACATCAGTAATCTTCGATACGGAATTTCTCAAGAACGAAGAAGCGGAAGGACTTGCCTCCGTTTGTGCCAGTGCAGTTTTACAGTGCGCACATTTTATGCAAGAAATCTCCGCGATCCGTGTAGTAGAAGAGGAATTATACCGACTTTAAGAAAATAATTTTGACAAGCGGCCATCTTGGACGCCGTCCGAGCGTGGGCCGAGCATGCTCGATGCTGATTGGCCGCCGAGACATCGAACCCAGGCCTTTCTGATTGGTTGTCGCGGTAGCGAACGCAGGCTTCCGATTCGCTGCAGCCAGTACAGCGTTCAGTCTTCTGATTGGCCGACGGGTCACGAACGACCAATCAGAAGAAATAATCAAAATCTTAATATTGAAGATAAAAATTAAATCAAAACAAACTAAAAATA
>NW_016918200.1:7197-50607 GCF_001483705.2 Eufriesea mexicana
TTTGACTTCTCGTGTCGCGGAACACGAGAATTCTGCAAATCCCTAATTTAACGAAATTAGGCGACGGCTCTTAAGACTTGGCTGACAATAAGCCTGAGGGCTCCACGTGGTCCGCACACGTTGGAAGCCTCAGGCCTTCGCTAGGGGTAACAAACGGCCGATGGGGTCACCGGCGCGCGGGATACCCCACCTTGGAGAAGAGGGTTTCCTCCACTATCGTTTACTTTTTGGGGGAACCTTCTCTTTCTCCAAGGTCACCGATTTGCGAACCAAGGGAACGCCCTTGGTCAAAGACAGCCAATCATATTTGGCGAGCTCCCGATTTTTCCTAAAGCCGATCTTAGGGAGATCGAGGAGCTCACTTCCTTTCAAGACTTCAGAGACATCGGTTCTTTCCAAACACTTCCGTTCGAGACTTCAGAGACACCAGTTCTCTGCAAATCAACGAGACGCCACGTTTGCTTCGAAACGTCGAAGACACGATTCCTTTTAGCTCGTGAAACTTAAACAGTTGTCTAAGATTAATTTGGCGGACAACATTTGCAAGGTCGGAATTACGAGATTCGATCGCGACGCGACAAAACAAAGGCCTATAGGACGATATCAACGGAGGCTCTTCAGGTACTGGCAGGCGAAATGCCCATAGACCTCGTACTTCAAATACGAACCAAGTGGTACGATATAAAAAGAGAATCAGCGGACACAAATGAAGAGCGAAGACGCCTTCACGAAGAGGCCATGGCAACTTGGCAGCAGCGTTGGCGAGCGACCGGAAAAGTACGGTCAACATACGCTTACTTCAGCAGCGTTCACGAGAGGATCAAGAACAACTGGATCCACCTGGACCATCACGTGACACAGTTCCTCAGTGACCACGGTGACTTCAACAGCAAGTAGAATTACTTTGAACACAGCGAAACGGAACTGTGCGACTGCGGAGAAGAGGAAACGCCGAGGTACATCATCGAAGAGTGCCCATTGCACAGTGAAGAGCGGCGAATCCTCAAGGAAGGACTCGACAGCCATAGATTCAGGTGGCCAGTCGAAAGTCACATTCTCACATAGAGAAAAGCATTCCGTCACTTCAGGAAGTTCGCTTGCGACGTCCTCTCCACCAAGGACAAGAAATGGCGAGAAAAGGAAGAAGGAAGAAATTCAAGAGGAACACGTGGTGGCGAAGAGAGTAGAAGCGGCGAGGAAGAAGAAGAAACCAGAAGAAGAGGACCAAGAAGAAGCGCAAGACTGGCCCAAACAGGATCATTCGTGAACAGGACCAACTGTTGCTAAGGAGGCCCCGCAGGAGCTACGGTCGACCTTGGTCAGCCGTCCCATCTCGTGGGAAAGATATGGAGAAAAAGAAATTTATAAAACTTGGGTATTTGGGGGGGGGGGGATAGTTATGAAGGTGGGAACGCGGCTGAGACCACAGGAGAGATTGCAATGCGGAATGTGCCCGGTCCGAGCGGTCGAGGTGGTGGTAGGTCTCCCCGCTAAAAGAATGAAGAGAGCTTGCGTGAATGATGATAATGGTGCTGTGTGTGAGGAGTAGAATGCGATGAGGATGATTGGAGAGAAGTTGAGAAAGTACATATTCACCGATGGTAACAGGATGTCTAAGTTCAGCCGGTGAATTTATATGGAATTGCGTTTCGGAATATGAATATCAGATGATGAGTACGATAGCGAAGAACGAAAGGCTGAATGGAAGGTTTGAAGAATGTGATAAACACGCATCGATCAAATATCTAAACGTCCATCTTGAACGAGGCCTGAGGATTGAAAAGCAGGTGCACGAAATATCGCACAAGTGCAGGAAGATATTCAACAGTCTCGCAAAAATGGCAAAGGCAAACTGGGGTCGCGGACAAAGAGCTCTAAGCATACTGTATAGAGAGCTCTTTACTCCGATAACTAGAAATCAATAAAAAGACAAAGAAGATCTTCGAGAGATCGCAAAGGATGGCTCTCCTTCAAGTAACAAAGACTACAGGATGACATCCACAGAGGTTCTCCAAGTCATAGCAGGCGAAATGCCAATCGACTTGCTAGTAGAAATGCAAAGCGAAGATATATGAAGGAAGAAGAGGTTCCGGGAAGAGGCCATGGCCACTTGGCAGGAGTGCTGACGAACGACTGACAAAAGCGGACAACATACGCGTACTTCGACAGCGTTAAAGAAAGGAGCAGCAACACCTGGATCCATCTCGACCACCGCACAACGTAGTTCCCGAAGAACGGCGAACACTCAAGAAAGAGCTCGATGCCCACAGCTTCAGGTGGCCAGTCGAAGAGAGGATACTCGTATCCAAGCAGGCGTTTCGTCACTTCAGGAAATTCGCTCGTCCTCCCTGCCAAGGTGAAGAAATAACGAGGAAAAGAAGAACAAAGGAAATCAAGAGGAACACGGAGGGAGAGGAAGCAGAGACGAAGAAGAAGCAACCCGAAGAGGACCAAGAAGAGGCGCAAGATTGACTCAAACAGGATCCACCGGTAACAGGACCAACCGCTGCTAAGAAGGAAGCAGCATCACAGGGGACTCGCGACGAAAATGGCCAGGAGGGACTCTACCAGGACAAGCACCGCAGGAAGACCATAATCAAGGCGGAGAAGTAAGTGATCTGTCACGCAGTTGGTATCTGTCACCAGACACCGAGACGGTGCAGGATCATTGGCAATCGCCAACTTGCTGGGACTGCGCGAAAGCTGGTAGCTCCACCTCCTCGTGGCCCCCGCTGGTAACGCTGGTTGCTAAACAAAACTTGGAGGCTTGGCCAAGTGAGCTGCTTCCTGCAAGGGTAGGTCCAATTTGTCCAATGATCCTTTAACGGCGAGGGCAAGGTTTTTCCAAGCCACGTGTCCAACACTTATACATCCGTTTCCCTTGCAGTGGCAACAATAGGAAGTACAGCAACATCTCTTTCGAGAAGCCGTTATACAGCGTTAGCTCGAGGTACGACGTGGTCGCCAATTGGCAGGCCCCGATAACGCACACAATACTTGTCCGATCAGTATGATTTGTATGGTGACGCTGTCAACGCGGATTCAACGAGCAAGGTTGCATCGAAGGAGGAGGCCGTCAAAACCCGTGAGATCATAATTACATCCATGAGCAGTTATTTGCGACAGTCGTATTTGTTGTACAGGTGGGGTAAGCCGCCGATACCGAGCCGGATGCAGCAATTCAAATCTAAGACATTTGCTCCATAATGGTGGAACAAATCCTCGGAGATGCAGCGCGAGGAGGCCAGTCCAGCGGGGAACAAAGGCGCAGCAGGCAGAGATATTACGTTCAGGCAGTGTTTGAGCCGTGGATCAAGCAAGGTAATCATACATTGTCAGCGTGTCCGACGAAAGAGCAGAGCATGAGGTGCTATGGATGCCAAGGGTATGGTTACATGGCGGCGGCATGCCCAAAGGAGACTACTGTGGCGGATAAAAGCTGCGCGGTTTTACACTCGGTGGTGTTGATTTCCTAAGGACGATGGGGACTAAGAAGTCACGAGAGGCCAAGGGCGACACTAGGAATTCGATTGCGTCCACGGCAACGTCCACCGCAGCGACCACGGGACTGTTCGACAGTCTGTGTTCGACAGTGGACTGTTCGTCCACGGGATCCAGGAACTTTGACTCTCGCGAGATGATTGCCGTCAACAGCTCCGACGAGGATGTCGCATCCGACGAGACGAGAGCCGTGAGTATCACGGTAGTCGAAGAAGATGACCAAGGCGAGGACGAAGACGAGGAAGTGGAACAACCATAGGCATCCAGAGAAGATTGAACAACGACAAAGCGTAAACTCTGTTTGGAGGTTTAACAAATTCATTTTTAAAAAGCACGCACATACCTAGAAGCATTCGGCGCGCGAAAGAAAAGGGCTGAGAGGCTTTATGGAACGCGTTGTTACATAGCTGTTTTTGAGGGCTTTTATTTTAATCTAAATTCAAAGCTTTTACGGCAACACATCCGTTAATCCTCGGACTCGGTCAGTCCGGGCCTCAACAGCCTATACGGGTACCATAAAGCCTCGAGGGATTCTGCAAAAGGGCGAAAGGACCACAGGCAAGTTTAGTCGCACCGCGGGCCCATTTGGAAATTCCCCTACGTCATCAAAAATTTCCACGACCGCTCCCGCGCTTTCCCAAGAAGCGCGCCAAGGGCGCAAGGAGTAGGGATTGCAATTAGTCGTAGCTAAAATACCTGATTGGTTAACGAACCGAAATCGGCGTTAACCAATCAGAGCGTTTCCCGCCTTTTCAAACAGAGTTCGACCGATTGAGAGAAGTTTAGACTAATCTGTCTGAGCAGTCAAAGAGTGAAGTTCTGCTACGCAAACGCCAAGTCGTGTAAAATAAAGGAAAAGTAGAGAAGTGGAAAACCAAGTGTTGTGATTACACTCTGACAATCTACCTTCCTACATGTTAAACAATTATAGGAAAAATTAGTACTGGTGGTAATTTAAAAGTCTAAAATTCTATAAAACGAATGACTATGCAGACACTAGAGAAAAGTTAATTTGTGTAACGATCTTGGAAGTAATTTTAGGTTCTACTTATTGTAGAAACTTGGGTGGTGGTAAATAATACTATTTATTAGTAATAAAATAATAATACAATATGTGGTGACGATTAAGCCTACGAATATAGATATATAAACTACAACTATAACTTAAGAGTACAACTCGACTTAACAACACAATTACAACTCAGCCTGTTTCAACTAGAATACAACTCTCTTCCAATCACTCTTCCCAAGAACTCTTCCTTAAAACTACACAAGAACTGTCCGCTAACCACTTTTGTCTTCCTTTATATCTTCCCCAAAAGCCTCCCCCAACATGTTCAAATATGATCATGCTAAGGGACTGACGCATGGCCGTTTTGAGGGTTTGTCCGACCGACCTGGACCTCGAACCCTCAGCGACCTTCCAAATTAAAATCACCTACACACGAGGTGGAAATCCTGCGATACTACATTATCATAAAAGAATCAGAAAGTACACCTTATTCATGACTTGTTCTTGATTAACCAAGGAAGGTATATCATTTCTGTCAAAATTCTTATAACGAATTCTTGTAACAACTGAACGATTGGCGAATCGAAGACACGTTCCCCTTCTCGGTTCCTAATTTCACACTGTGTCTAAAGGAAACTAAACGAGACCTTGCCACTCATTGTAACTGTATCTGATTGGCAATAAAGCACGATTTCCAAGTCGACCAGATTCGTTGTACGTAACTACTGGTCAGATTTATTACCTTGACGGAACAATAATAATACTCGACCTAGTTTTTGTGTGTCCATGTAGTAAGAATTCCACGATGATCACAAGTATTGTTTCCTAACGCGTTGAGCGAGGCGCCGATCTCTCTAATGATGCGATAATGTAATATCATCCGCGACTTCTCAGCATGCGATTTTACGCACTGCGTAGGGGGCCTCGCTTTTGAAGTCGTATTCGAGATAAGGAAAAGTTTCGTTCCTTCTCTTTGAGTGAGACAATGGGACAGGCAATGCGTGCGTACGTTCAAGAAGCTTTCAGATAGCAGAAAGTCAAAGAAGTCTACAGATCGTTCGAGAGTACAAAATTTAGTTTGTTCTTGAGAATATTTATCGCCCATAAAACCGAAAATGTTGGAAAGAGAAGACAGTGATACATCAAGCGAAGTTTTCTTATCGTTCAGACGTCGCCGGGTATTACGACTATCATCATTAGAAGATGATATTTCAATAGGCCAGGAAATGGAAATGGAAAGAAGGGGAAGTAGCACAGGTGCTAATGAAATCTGTGACGGAAATGCATGGTTTGATCCAAAAGGGAATCAGCCAAATATTATGCCCCTTACGCGTACCTCCGTTGCCAAAACAACTGATGAGAAAGTGCGGATTTGTACGAAAGCAGAAGAGTTTAATGCACTTTTCGTTACAGACGAAATACTTCAACACATCAGTGAGCAAACAAACCTCTATGCTACTCAATGCAGAATCACTTCTAAACGTACAGGTAAATGGACACCGACTAAGAAAAATAAGCTGAAGCGTTTATTTGGGCTGATAATATGGATGGGTATGGTAAACCTTCCCTCCTTACGTCTATATTGGTCTCAAGATCCATTATTTTCACAAATGTGAACAGTAATGAGCAGAGACAGATTCGAAATTCTCACGAGAATGTTGCATTTCGCAGACAACGAAGCAGCTGTCGCAACTAACCGTTTATCAAAAATTCAATTCATCATAGACGAATTGAATACAAATTTTCAAAAATATTACGATCCACCAGAAGTATCATGCGTTGACGAGTCGCTAATCCCATTCCGCGGGCGCATTGTATTCAGGCAGTATTTGAAACAAAAAAAACACAAATACGGTATAAAAATATTTAAATTATGTTGTGGTCATGGATATACGTATAACTGTCACGTGTACACCGGAAAAGCTCTCGACAAGGAAAATACAACCCCATCAAATGTTGTAATGTCTCTATTGAAAAACTTATTTCATAGAGGCCACGCATTGTGTACTGACAACTGGTACACCAGTATAGATTTGGCGAATCGCCTAATAGACAAAAACACACATTTGATTAGAACACTTCGTGCACATCGTAAGAAAAACCCAAGCGAAGTGATAGAAACTAACTTGAAACGTGGAGAAGTTATCGTTAAAGAAAATAATCAGGGTATTACTGTGTTAAAATAGAAGGACAAGAGAGATGTTTTGGTCCTGTCCACAAAACATTCAAGTGAAATGATAAACGTAAACACAAAACCCGGAGTTTGCTGTAAACCCAAAATTATAGTTGAATATAATAAAGCAAAAACATTTATTAACTTGTCAGATCAAATGTGTGCGTATAGTAGTCTCTTGAGGAAAACTCTCAAATGGTATAGAAAGTTGGTCTTTGAGTTATGTTTCAACAGTGCTGTGGTCAATTCCCTGTTCCTCTTTCAAGAAGTAACCGGACAAAAAATATCAGTTACGGAATTTCGGAGACAATTGGTGAATGGACTGACACAGCGAGTAGATGAACAAATTCCACTTCGGGAAGGAAAAATTGTTCATAAATTACAGAAAAAGGAAGGAGACGTCCATAAAGTTCGGAAATACTGTTCTGGTTGTTACGATGAAAATTCAAGATTATTTGGGTCTAAGAAAGCCAAAAATTGAACAAAAAAAGTTGTTACATTTTGTTACATGTGTAAATCCCAGCCACACTTTTGCTTAGAATGCTTCAATAAAGCTCGTTAAAAGTATATTTGACTACATTCATTCAGGTGATATTTATCTTTCAACTTTAATACTGTCGGTCCCACGAAAAGTTTAACGACGGTCCCCAGGGACCGGAGCCGGCCATGGGGAAAGATCAGCACCGGTCCCCAGGGACCCCCAGGGACCCCCAGGGACCCCCAGGGACCCCCAGGGACCCCCAGGGACCGGCGTCGCACTGAACGTGTTAATCTTCTCGGCGTCTTGCGCTGCTTTGTCGCACCTGGTCCATTGCGGATATAGCGACAGGTGTTGGTTGCGAATTTTTATACCTCATCATACCAACGAAACGGGCATGGGCCAACCAGTGGGGGATGTCGGGAGGAACCCGATATTGGCGTATTACTCTTGGGCCACTTCAGGTCTGGTTTGGATACGAAGATCCAACCGTTGGTCTCCATGGCCTGTTCCACGATGATCACAGTGCTTGTCCGTAATTTTTACAATTGTTGTAGAATTCGACATTTTGAACAATTTGTTCCTACTAATACATATAACCGTCAAGAGTCTATAATGAATCGTGTCGTGAATACCTGGCGCTGATAACTGCTCGGTCATATCTGTTCGGAACAGTGAAATACGAGTAATATCGAAAGTAACCAGCTCATATATAATGAAGGCATAAACAAAGGCAACAGCCGTTTAACACCACGACTAACAGACAAACTGCCCTTTGCTTTGTATCTTTCATATTCACATTAAAAACTGTATTTACGAAATATTAATCATCTATTAATCAACTATTCTCATCTATTAATGTCTAATATTTTATATTCATGGATCATATCGAAACGATACTAACAAATATCTACACAAAATTGAGTTCAGAACTAAAATCTATAATTTCAGATGACGAGATGGAAATAAAGCAATTCAGCAGCAGGATAAAGTAAGTAGAAAAAGGAGATTAATTAAGGTAACCTGGTAATCAATGACAACGAGGATATTAACATAGTAAATGATTAAGTATGCCTTTCCTAGTATCAATACGTATGAAATGTAAAAAAACGCCAAAAAATCACAAAAATTACCAGAAAAAAAAACAATATTTTTAGAAGCTCATCATGAACCCATTAATAGAATTATTACAACAATTGCCATATTATAACACATAGATTATGGAGAATTTAAAAAGTTATCAAGTGGAAATACGAACTTCGACTATTGGAAATGGGGATAACAAATAGACCAACAATATATTCATATTGGACTGAAAGTTCTAGAGCAATTCCTTGGTTTAAGAAGGTGTTCTCAAGGAACAGATTTCAAAATATTTTAAGATGTTTTCATATCGTTGATAATAAAAAATGTTTTCCACCGGGGCACGAAAAATATGATCCATGTGCTAAATTCAATCCGATTGTTGAGCACGCCAATCGGATCTTTCAAACATATTACACTCCACACAAAATGTTATCTATCGATGAGTCTTTAGTGGGAACACTGTGTCACTCCGGTATTACACAATATTTACCCAACAAGAAGCATCATAAATGGGGTATTAAGTTTTGGATGTTATGTGATGCAATATCAAAATATTGTGTAGCATTTTATTGTTATAAAGGTGCACAATCAAAGAATTCGCAAAATGGGCTTGGTTATGACGTTGTAACAAAATTATTGCAAGATGCTGATTGTTTAGATAAAGGATATCACGTATATGTTGACAATTATTTTACAAGCACTGCGTTAGCCAAATTTTTACATTGAAAAAATACTTATATAACGGGAAGAATTAGGAGAAATAGGAAAGATATCCCCAAGGAAGCTAAGGAATTAAAAGTTGGAGAAACGAAATATTTTCGCAATGCCGAGGTAGTTCTATGTGCACATCGTGAAAAAAAGAGTTCAAAGAACCCCGTTTTGTTAATTTCTACAAAGGCATTGGCAGCGAATGTAACATTAATTCAAAATCGCTATGGAAGAGAAAGAGAAAAAACAAAACCACAGATTATTAATTCATATAATAATTATATGGGTGGTGTAGACGAATCGGACAAAATGTTATATACCTATCTGGACGAACGTCGTACAGTGAAGTATTGGAAAAAAGTGACCTTCGATATATTTACAAGAATGGTATTAAATTCGTATTTGTTGTACAAGGAAACTGTGGGAAGAGAAGCAATGTCACGACTTCAATATATATCGAATATTATTTCGGAAATAGAACATGAATGGTTAGGAAGAAGGGAAAATGAATGAAACATAAGGGGGAAAAAGGTATACGGACTAGAAAAACTACCAGGATGCAACTTGAGGCGCTGCGTAGTTTGCAGTACAAAAAACAGTAATATAAAAAGGTCTAGACTAATTTGTGTAGAATGTAAAAAAGGTTTGCATGCATTATGCTTTGACAAGCATATTTGTGCATTTTAATTATATATTATATATTATAACTGAAATTAAAATTCGTTCTTTTACTAGTATCATTCATTACTTTTACCTAAAATGGAGTGGTAACCGTAAAGTCGCGCATCGACAAAAACCGAGCGTGTCGCGGTTATCGGTTTCGCAGCCTAGAGCGCTGGCACTGTTCGAGAGACAGAGGAGAAGCGCAAAATCGCTCCGTGGCACTCAAACGGTTAAGGCGGTCGATTGAAGTGTCGGGCCGGCATGCCGGTACTAGGATCCAAGACCAGTCCTTTCGCAGATCATAGTCTAAATTAAAGAGTGTCCTGTACGCCATGTTTTTGGGATAGTTCTATCTGCAAGAGTATGCGTTTCACTGCGGTGCTGCTTCCCTCCTATAGGTTAACTCATTTTATGATACTACCTGAGTACGGAAATGGCAACTGCCCCCCAAAATGTTTTTCTGTCATCTGTGTGCCAGTTAGTCGATAGAGAATCTTCGGAGAGAGCAACTGCGTGTGCTTCGACTTCTCTAGAGTTTTTCTTCATCTTCTGTATACATATATATTTTGTTTGTGCATTTCAATAAACTTACATTTTCTACCACATAACCCTGTCATTCTGCTGTTGCTTATTACTAGTGCCTAGTAAATTAACAACTGTAACACAGTTTAGCAAGTAGCAATCTTCTCGTTGGTTCCCGTCGTGAGTACCCTCTTCGGAGGCGAAACCGATAACACACAAAGAAAGCCTCGGATGAAAAAGCTTTATCAGCAGGCGAGCTCTCAGGCCCATCCGGCCCAATAATAGCATTCGAGAAGCTTAATACCAATGCTCTATACTAATGTCGAAAGCCAGATTGCGGTCAGAGTTTCTCCACCAAGACCGGAAAAAGAGTGCGTTTCACTCGGTCCAGCTCAGAAGGATCTGCGATCATGTCGCATCGTGGAATATCAGCACTATCTCGTAATAGCTGGAGATCTACCTCCTGAAGGTATTTCCCCCTACATCTGAAGACAAAAAGCCTGCCGATCACAAAGTGCCAGACAGGACTCTTTCAAGGCAGAAGGCGAGGTGCGTCGAGTACGCCCGAACCCAGCGTGCTTGGAAGAAATTTCCTCTAACTAATTCGTTTTCCTTCTGGTTTATATTTATATTAATATATTCTCCTTTCAGCTTTTCAGGTTTCTCAAGATTTAATCTGGAAATCATCGTTGGATGACGAGGGATGCGTGCGTTTCGATGTAAGTAGTTATAAATAGTTATAAGATAGATTCCTAGACTAAGACTCATGTGCGCGTTATCTGTACAAAGGTAAGCTACCTAACTTGAAGCGAATATATCCACTCTATATTCATTCTCTCTCATCCTTGTCGTTACCTAAACAGAACATAATCGTTTTCGTGATAATCACGATCGTTCTTAAGTACCGACTGGCCTGCGCGACGTGCGCCCGTGTAGTCGATAATTCCATGCTTCGTAAGTCATCGTCCGACCTAATGTCTATGGGTCATTCTCAAAAGCAAATGCGAAGACATACCATCTGCCAAGCTTGAGATGACATGGTTCTGGCAAACTGTGATGACAGAGGAGAGGAACGTGTTCTCTGCTGTCAAGCCTGCCCGTCCAGCGATAGACGACTTATGGGCCCCAGTCAGGCTGAAGAAGTCAAAGCTACCTTACCAGCGCTTTCGACCTGTCCAGGCCCGGACGGTCTCACCTCCTGGCAGCTTAGAAGCAGTCCCAATTCTCATCTTGGTCAAAATATTTAATCTGTTCCTGGTGGTTGGAAAATTGCCTAAGCACCTACTTAGAGCCAGGATAATCCTGATCCCTAGGAAGGACGGTGCGGAGAGATCGGAACACAACGGTGACGTCTGTCTTGACCAGAACTTTTCATAAGATTCTGGCAAGGCGCTTGACGGACAGGATAGAACTCGACCAGAGGCAGAAGGCTTTCGTACCTAAAGACGGAGGGGCTGAGAATACTCTGCTACTCGACATGATCCTAAGATACCATAGACAGAATTTCAAGACTCTATACATGGCCTGTATGGACATTGCGAACTCCTTCGACTCGGTCTCGCATAGGACCATAGGAGGGGGGGGGGGGGGGGTCTCTACTCATCATGGGGGTACCAAGCTCAATGAGAGAGTACGTAATGGACGTGTATAGGAGGAACCATACGACCTTGGCACGTGGGACTCAGAGGTGCTGCAACCTGCCTATGGAGTCAAACAAAGGGATCCCCTATTTCCCATCATATTTAATATGGCGATGGACCGACTCCTACAGCAAATACCATCTAAGATTGGAGTTGACGTTGGAAGAGTTCATTTCAATGCGTTGGCTTTCGCCGAATCCAAGGGTAGGGCAGACCACGGACAGGTGGTTGGGGGCCTGCCTGTCCGGGAGGTCGTGGTCCGTGCGGCCGCTCCGCGTCGTGGTCGCGTGGCGCCGTTTAGAGGAATGTGTGTATGCGTGGTTTCGTTGCGTCGCGCGTGTATCTAAGTATGCGTGCACAGGAATGTTAGGTCGCAGTGCGAGTTATCGTCTCGCCGGGAGGGAACCTTGGAGGTGTATCGCGGGGGCGCGCCCTGGCAATTGCGTCGCCGCGAAATCCAGGACGCTCCGATATCGCGCAAGGATGGCCATCGTGGGGGGTTTTAGTGGGTACATATATAACCCCGCCCCCCTCCCCTAGGGGGGCCGGGTATCTTTTGAAGGTCTCCCCACGTAAAAAAAAAGAAAAAAAAAAAAAAGGTTGGAAGAGGGGGGGATGTTACAGATGTTTTGCGTTCGGGCACATGATGCGTGAGTGTCCAATGAAGGAGCGTCTGTGTGAAAGGTGTGGAGAGAATGGGCATTTGAAGGACAAATGAAAAATGCCGCTATGTGCAGGAATTGCAAACTGAAAGACCGCTATTGCTGGCATTAATTTTATCACTATTAAAATTTATTCCCGAATTTGATTTTCATTAATTGTTTCAGAAATTAAATACTAATACAAATTTATATCTCTAATATTAAATATTTCTATATTATAAAAGAGTGCGGACCACTCGGTTCTGCCCGTTGAGTGCCCGGAGTATGCGAGGTTGATTGAAAGAGAAAAGGCGCATATTAGTATGACTAGTATGCGCCTTAGTGTGTGTCAGTGTAATTGTCAGCGAACGTTTGCGGTAATGTGTGATTTTGGTCGAATGATGTCTGTGAATGGTATAGCTGTTGCTCTGTTGCATGTCTCTTGTTGCATGTCAATTGTATGTCTCTCGCGATGGAGTCTGTGGTGTGTGAGAAAAAAAAAAGAAAAATAGTTAGCAAGCATCTCCCTTCTCGTGGGTCCCGCCGCAAGTACTCCTTGTAAGAGGGGGGGAAGCTAAAAGCTGCCTCTGCGTTATACGGCTGATGGGGTTGCCTACCCCTTCAGCCGTTTCTCCAAGTGACCCGAAAAAGATAAGTAAATAGCCTCGGATGGATGGCACACCCTCGTTAGGTGGCTATCAAAGCGGCTCGTCTACTGTCGAGACCGCTCCAGTTGCTGAAGACGGGTCCGCTTCTGCGCGGCTACCATGCGCGGGCTTTGTGTGCGATTCCCGGGCTGTTTTCCTACGAAAACAGGACTTGTAGAATCAACGAATTCACCTACTACCATTTCCCAGCATCTACAACATTGTTGCGACGGCAATAATAGGTGGAAGGTGCGCCTAGCCGTTCCTCTTTAGAATCGACAATCATAAATCGGGACAAGGACTAATGACGGTAATACTTGAGACCGGATCCAACAGACGGGACGCACGTGCGACTGACCCACGAAAATGCTAACCAGACGTACGTATAAATCAAAAGAAAACAAGACCGAAAAGAGAAACTTCCCTGTCATATTCCCTCTCCTAACCCAAGTGCCCCCCAAAACTCCTTGTCCAATGAAAAAACTCTAATTTTCCTCCTCCTACACTCATTTTCCTCCAATCACTGCAAACCAAGACTAGACAAAACGAGACGATAGGCAGTAGCCAAAACTTGAGATCAGACGACAGTGAGGAGTGAGAGAACAGACGACAGTGAGGAGTAAAACAAGCAAGAAGACAGTGAGGAGTAACGCGAACAAGACGGTAGTAAGACGTAAAACGCAAAACATCAAGACGTTATCGAAACTCAGTCAAACACATAAAACGAGAAGACAAAACGGAGGACGAAGCAAGACGAAACGGCAAAGGCTGAGACGATACATTGCACACAATCATCATACAACTCACAAAACGTGTAATAAAGTGTAAATACACCAGAAACTGCGCTTTATTACACCACCGAAGTGCTCAATGTCTCGTAAGTGACGCGACACATTGAGAAGAGGGTAGCAGCACTATCAAATCCTACCCAAACCCGCGTGGACCTCATAACATCTCAAACGTCTCAGGGAAGAACACTAGCAGGGCTTCGTGTTAGTGTAGACTCTAGTAAGACGAGAAAAGGAAGGGATGCGTTTGGTGCCGAGTCTACTAGTGGACTCATCAGTAAGGCTTGCGTTTAGCAGGCCCTGCCTTAGATCAGGGATACTTATAGGTGGCACAGGAACTTGTATTTAAGGGAGGTCGAGGCTTTACCGAGTGGAATCCATCTATTAGCAAGAGTGAGAACTTGGTCGCTACACTGGGACTTATTACTGACTAATCTCTTCTTGGACAATGCCGTTAAAATTTTATGATATTCTTAATCATGCTATCGATATGTATATTCCACTTCGTCTAATTTTTACCTCAAGCTTTCCTATTTGGTTCAATGGTTTTCCTCCTTCCTCAATGGTCGTAATCAAATTGTAAGAGTAAGAGGTCTTTCGAGATATATAACCGTTACTTCCGGTATTCCTCAGGGGTCTCATCTTGCACCCCTTCTTCTCTTCTTAAATTTTATAAACGATTTAGTTTCAGTTATACGTACATCCTCTTGCTCCTTATTTGCAGATGATATTAAGCTATATCGTTCAATACGTACTCTCGTCGACTGTTCCGAGCTCCAAGCTGACATTGATAGAATTATGGAATGGTGCTGCATCAACTGTATGGATCTAAATTTAAATAAGTGTCAAGTGATCAGTTTTACTATGAAGAAATTTACATTCAATTTCCAGTATTCTATCAATGGCACAACTCTACCTTACACCAACTCTGTGCGTAACTTTGGGGTAATTAAGTACTACAACTTATCGTTTAACGAACATGTTGAATCTATTACCAAGAAAGCGTTTCTTACCTTGGGTTTCGTTATTAGGAATAGTAACGAATTTAAACATCACACTACACTTTTATTTTATATGTTAGTTCATCCTGTACTAAAATATGCTTCAGTTATTTCATCACCTCGTGCAACTAAATGGAAATATGTAGTGGAAAAGATCCAACACGTTTTGCTATGTCATATAGCTTTCAAAATTGGACAACCCATGTCTCGTGTTGAACACGATTACAATGACATTTTGGACAGGTTTAATATACCTGCTTTAGAAATTCGCAGGTTCAGTTTACCTTAACTTTAGTTTTTTACATAGTATTATTAATAGTAAAGTTAACTGTCCAAAGCTTTTAGAACTATTAAATTTTAACATTCCCACAAGACATACTAGAAATTCATTGCTCATTATGACCCCCGTTTACAGTCGTTCACCACTTGATTCTATAACCAGAATCTGCAACTTAGCAAACAGGTTCTTTACAAAAGTTAACTTTTTTTCTAATAATATCAGTTTTAAGGCCGAACTGTTAAAATTGTTAGGGATCACATAACAACGTGTTGCCATCGTTTCGTGGCATTATTTATTATTACGTAGTCCTGTTCTGCTTAATTTTATTTTTTTCTATGTAACTTGGTGTATGCTGTTGTACCTTTTATTGTCTGCTGTACAGATTTTCCTATTTGGTGTGTGCATATTTTATATATCACTTTACCAAAAAGGGCTTTGTCCGTAAGTTTCAATAAATAAATAAGATAAATAAATTTTCTTAGACTCCAACTCGAAAATAGCCTTTTTCTTTACGATCACGTAATAAATTTTAGAAATACCAATCTCACGGCTCATTTGGGTATGCCAAGACGGGATAACTTCATATACACCGCGTAACAACCAATATTATTCCGATCAGTATTAAATGCACGATGGTATGTAAGGAACGAAAGTATCCAGAAAACGAGTCGACTATCCTGGAAGTAATAAATACGTAGACTAACAAAAGCTTACCGCAGTAAAGCCGAAGCCAACGAAAATCCATGAACAGAGAAGCATTATAAATAAATGGTTAGAAAACGACAAAGAAAATTTTCAGAAAATTGAGAAAAATTCAACTGATCGACTAAAAATTAAATTCTGGCCTTATACAATTGCCTATTGACACCAATATATGAATTGCATCCAACAGTGCTTGTCATTTAACAAAATGGATGCCAAACGTTATTGTACACACTAAACAAATATTTGCGAATATTATTCTATAATAGGTACAAACAATAAATTGTTATAAATGTTTAAATACATTTCTCAAATACATTTGTAATTGTATGTTCTTTTATTACTTTCACTGACGCAATTTCATTGATACGAATAAAATAAAATCTGGAATGATACTGTTATAAACATATTTCTTCACGCATTCCCTTCTGCCTATTAGAATTACAACTAACGTGTGATTATACCTGAGAAATAAGGAAAGCAAAATGAAATAATACAGAAGAGTTTTTAACGATTACGACAAAGTTTTTAAATAAAAAAGTAGTTCGGATTATCATTTTTATACTACACATACAGTAGTACAATTATATTTAAAGTTAACTCTTTGCACTCGAGCGGTAATTCTCGTTGTCAGTCACCGTTTGTTTCAATACCTGGAAGCCTGTGTAACGAGTATGAGACATTACTAGATTAGAAATAACTCCACGTGAAATATTGAAATGAAATACACATGATTTTCACTTTCTATTTTAACATAAATGGTATCACCGAGGTAAGAAAAATATAAGAAAAGCTTCGAATTGTTATATCTTTATAACGAGGAAATTTTCCAGTGCACAGGGATAATAATTTGAACAACCAATTGCATTTTCTAGCACGTTAAACGTGGAATTGGTACTGTTGATTTTAATCATCTTACCATTATTCGATACCTTTCCTAACCTTTTGGACTCGAAGACTTTTTCGTTGCAAACAGCAATTTGAAGCTTTTCTTAGATTTTCATAAGCTCGCTGGTACTCTTTATGCCAAAATAAAAAAAGAAAATCGTGCATTTGCGTGAGAAATGAACGAATAGAATTATTTTATCTCGATATTTCGTGCGAAGTTGTTAATATAATTATCATCATTCATTATTTGAGTTATAGCATTGAAAGAAACGGTGACTGAGAGTCACCTCTCGAGTGCAAAAGGCTAATATACTATTGTATACGATATGATATGTGAATACTTGATTTTATTTACTTACAACTATTGTAACTATTTTCAACGATTCATCTAGAAGACAAATTTCCTAATTCTCATTCAGTTAATGCTGGGAATATCAATTTCCTCGTACGTAAAACTTGTATTAACTATTTAATAGTAAGATTTAATTAACGCAGTATATTTTAATCTACTTCTTTCGTAGTTATTATATTTCTTGATTTTGAATGCATCCCTTCAATCGGTACTGGCGTGAAAGGTCAGGAAAAAATTAATTTTGCCAATCTCGCTAGTTTGGGATACATTGTTCTATTCATTCGCCAATATTTCAATGGATATAATCAATGTAACTTTCTCGCATATAATTATCTAATTCGTTTATCCGACTAACATATACATTACTTATACTTTCTTGTTTAACTTTGTAGTCGAAAAAAGGACAGAATGAGACGTGTCGTTTACTCGAATGATATGTTATCGAGAAACATATTTGAAACCCGAGAATTTATGAACGCTTTTGGTTTTCCGATATTGTCGAAACGCGTCGAACATAAACCTTTACGCTTTAACCCATTTGCATCCAGGCGCGGAATAATCCGCGAATCACGACAGTCTCCTATCACCGAGCGCGGAATATTCCGCGAGCTGTGACTAGTTTTCATTACCAGTCGCTGAATATTCTTCGTATGCGACAGATCACGTGTGATCCCTTTTGCAAGCATCTCGCCTACAACAGTTCATTATATTCTTGACAAATTTAACTTATGTTTTATTTTATTTGTAAAATAATTTCTTTTTTTTTTGTTTATATAAAAAAATGTAAAATGCGATGTTTGCGATGTAACATTGTGTACCTATTGTATTAAAAAGTATCATGTTAAATAAACTCCATGAAGAATTCCGAAGTCATTTACTGAACATACGACCGACCGCGCGCGGTGATATGGGCCAGTCGTCGGTTGAACGTTGTAGTTGTTTGATGAACACAGCATCTCAAGTAGGGCCATGATGCAAATGGTTAACCCCCCTTTCGCTACTACGGATGACTATAGTCATCGGCCACAAAAATTGAGTAAAAAATTAACCCTTTGCACTCGTTGCGAATTTTTCGTTACAGAAAAATAATAATTCGAAGACTTTCTGCCATACAGTTGACGATATTTTTAACCCCTTGAGCGCTATGAACTCCCATATAAGAGTTCTCACACGACAATTCGATTTGGGCTATGAACCCATATATGGGTTCTCCCACAACCATTCGATTTGAGCTATGAACGCATTATATGCGTTCTCACATAATCATTCAATCTGGGCTATGAACTCTGTATAGTTTTATAAAATAATAATTTCGAAATAGTTTACAATTAGTTTAGAATATTGCCGAAACGTGCTCCGTTTGTAAGAAGTGGGGGCTCCCACAGCGCACGCTTAACGTCAAACAGTTCAGTCATCGAAGGGTTAAAACGATAAATAAGAAATCGTATGCAAATTAAGACAGAATTATTTTACTTCGAGATTCCACGCGTTGTTGGGTAATTTTAAATTTGATATATTAGTTAACGATGTTTAGGTTCTGATTAAAATGGCGACTGGGGGTCGCCTCTCGAGTGCAAAGGGTTAAGACAAGTGCTACCGTTCCTCTTAGCTCTCTTTGCAAAGCATTGCAAGCTTTATAGCCAAAGACTGCATAATCGTAATGTTTTCATCTTTGACACGTCGTTTCGTTCTACGGGAGGGACTTCGCAGCAACATCCGCTGTAGCGAAAGGGTTAAAACGCGGATCGAGAACTGTCGCCATTACATGCAATGAATTACTTTCAACATTATGGAAGTACTCGAATGTTATTTCCTTTAATTTCACAGCTAAAATATTCTCGCTACGTAAAACAAAGAAAACGAGTAATTGTTTTATTGCTGGAATTACTTTAGAAATCGAAACGTTGGTTTCAGTACAATATTCTATAATCAATGAAAAAGATGGTTTTAAAATAGGCAAAGTTTCAACTATTGTCCGAATGAGATATGAAAATGGAATAGTGCGGCCATCACTTCCTGCTTTTACTCCAATAATCTAATGAACATTTGGTATATTGAATACCAACCTGTTTCGACCTCTAAAATTATAAGGATAAATTAATAAACGTTTTATCGGTACAGTTATCGATTTCATAGCTTGAAACTTTCTGTCGCAAAAATAACATTGTACGAAGCCCTCGTTAAATTCCATGAAATAAACCTACATCGTTTCGACATTATAGACAATCTTCGCGAGACGTTGCTTGTATAATAACAAATTACCGATTTTCAAACTAAGTCGCCATGAAGTAAAAGTTGCTCGCATAAAACGTTAACAGAGATTGCACACCAGAACACGAAATAATTAAACTGTACCGAATTTATACTTTCGACAAGCTTCTTTTATTTATGCGCATCGCTGAATCGCAAGACAGACATTACAATGTGTTATAATAAAGGAAATTGTTTGCCAAAAAATTACTCGAATCCTACACGAACACAGATCTTTTTTTTCTTTTTCTGTCAAATTTTCATATGACAACATACTCATAAAAATTTAATAACAATAGTGACCAACTAACAAGAATAAAACGAATATAAATACGAGAAAGGGAACCCCAGTGAAGTTCCCTTAACTTAGGTGTTATTGCCGACTGAATATTTTCCTAAATCATTTGATTTCCTACTATATAGGAAATACTATGTGTCGATTTACTTGCATTAATCTTTAACTTCCATTTGTTTGTAAGAATTTTACAACCGTACTTGAATCTTCGTGTACTGTCACAGCTGCTGTGTTATCCGCAAATGTTGTTCCGCTTTCAGTCTATGGAAGATCGGCTGCTTGATTAAAACAACCCCTTGAGGGGCAACAGCTAGGCTTTCTTGATACTTGAGTAGTTTCCACTGTACTTGACTTTGCAATGACATTCCGAGAAGTATGACTCAAGGAACTTGTAGAAACGATGTGGTAAATTAACATTCAGTTTGAAGAGTAATCACGAGTGACATACTTTGTCGAATTCCTGGTCAACATCCATGAAAGTTGCAGAGTTGAAACCTTTTATTCTTCAGAAATATTTCCAGGGCATCGACTACTCTACGTAATTGTTCCAATGCTGTTCCATGTTTCAGTTTGGAACGAAATTGGTGTGCAAGAATAATATCTTTGTCATTTATGATTGATAATAGCCTCTTCCGAATACCTTTTTCTAGCAATTTTGAAAGAATCGGCAGTGAGAATATAGGCCAGTAAGAAGCAGTTCCTTGTGGTGGTTTTACGGATCTGGATATTACTATAATTTCTGCAAATTTTCATTGGACTGGAAAATACTGCAATCCAGTAACTGCATTATATATTTGGTCTACTGCGATTATAGCATTTTGGGGTAACCCTTTAAAAGCAGTTTAGCCGTTATGCAATCGTATCCTGGAACTTCCTTATTATTTCGATTAAACTCGGTTTTGATTTCTGGTGGTGCGATATACTTAATAGGATTACACACCAGCGTTGTTGAAATCAGGCATTCCGTTGTGGTCGTAAATTCTTCACGAGTAGTTGGAATGTCACGAGGTACAAACGTGCATGCTATAGTTCATCCAACGAGACGAGATACCGAATGCGACCACTGTACGTGAAGAGTGCGTTATCAGATCAGGGCCGACTTCGCAATAGCTGGACCCAATGACTACGTTGAACTTTTCTTGAAATAGTGGAACAGTGCGAACTTTAACGTTCTTTCAAAACGTTCGGTTTATTCCAGCCCGGCGAAGAGCCCACGATAACTGAGCAAGAATCTTACAGAAGTTCCTCCTTCACCGAGAAGTTGGTTTTCGAGCATGTTTCAGATATTTTGTTCTTATCGTTTATTATCATTATCATTTCTGAATTTGATAAGTAGATTCTTATTTTTCTTATCTCTCCATGTTTCTCAAGAATTTTTTCTTTCACGTATTTAAAGTATAAAACTTTGTCGCTGAATTTTTGTGCTTTTTACGGTATGGCAATATATGCTGCGTGTTACAGATGTTCTGTCATATCCTGTGCTGCATGTTCTATATCCGTGGATGTCTTCAACGGGATAGCAAGATTTAAGTGCTTTTTCAAATATAATTTAATTCATTTCCAATCCATATACTTGTTATAAAACGCTTGCTTCTTGCCTTGGTTAAGTGTTACAGTTGTAAACTTTACAATAATAGGAGAGTGGTCAAATGGTAGGTCGTAATTATCCTGTATGCGAATATTCTATAGAGCATTTTGTTATAAATATGTCGAGGACGTAAGGTAGTTCAGTATTATCAGTGGGCCAGTATATTAGTTTTCCTGAGCTAACAGTTCGGTAACCACTGGTAACTAAAGCCTTTTGTAGTTCTCTACTCTTAGAATTGATTATTCTGGAACCCCATCGAGACTTTTCAGCGGTGAAATGTCCTCTGGTAATAAATTTATCACTCAAGGTATCTGAACGTTCTTTAAACTGATCTTTAGTTATCTGATGTTTAGATGGGCAGTACACTACGTCTATCATTAGAAAACTGTTAGACAGATTTTAATGGAAGTCGCTCGTAAACACGTTTCTTCGTATTTCGCCATTTCATTACGCACCATATTTCCTCTTCTAATTATGGCACTATCGCCACGTGATTTTCCACTGGGTTGTGCTTGATAAATCATGTATTAAAAATATTAATGTGATTTTCATTTGTGAAGTTGGTCTTTGAGACAAGTAAAATGTCAATTATGCGTACGTCTAAGAACAGATGTATTTCATTTTTGCGTTGGGGCAATCCTTTGGCGTTCCAAATTACTGGTCTGATCGCATCATGCATTTCGAGGTAGAGAATTTTTTCTAACAATAGTGGAAAGATTTATTGTCGTGCTATCTTGAATTATTAATTGCACGAACATTTTTTGAATTTACTTAGAAATTCATAAATTTCGGGTTTCATTTCTTGCTCAGGATGTATTTACTGCGTTTGCTATAAGTTGTTTCTGTAGTTCAAATTTTTCCTCAGATAGCTAGGTGACCGAATCGGATTTGTTGCATTATTTCCTGGACATTCAGACGGGATATTCCCTCTCGTTTTTTGAAGCGTCTTGTAAATGGAACAGCTTTTACAATTTGCTGGATAAGGACCATTGCAGAGGAAACATGTATATGGTGTGTGTTTATTTTTCACTCCTGCGTTGGATGATCACCAGCACATTTCACACAATAATATGCCTTAATGCAGCATTCTTTCCTATGACCGTATTCTTGACAGCGGAGATCCTAATTACAGTTTCGATGTTTGTTTTTAATAGTGTGTAGGTAGTTACATTTTGATAGAAGATTGGTCGTCGTTTCGATTCCGTCCTCTCATTTCTATGTACTTTTCCCATATCCTCTTCCGTGTTGAGAGAAACATATTATGGACAAATAGGTTGGTTTAGAGTTTGTCCAGCAGGTGCTATTCTCTGAGTATTTTTTAAACATCGTCATACTATATTATCATTTTTATTATCATTGTCGTTATCATCGATTGTGAAATCATCCCCAAAAGATATGACAGTTTTTTCTTTTTTTTCTGCGGATCGAGTGAATACCCGAGCCAAAAATATCACTATTAAATATTCCGCTATACAATTGAAATTCGTTAAATTAGTTTGGAAATTATTTAACGGAATGATACGTACGCTAATATATACCGAGCTCTATCGCAATAAGCAGAAAAGCAATAGAACAAAGTTTCCCAATTTCATAAAATTACTGAATTTAGTTCTGTTCTGTCTTCCCACATTAATACCTTGTAAGAAGAATTTTTCAAAGACAAGAAATATAATAAAAATATTTTTATTACTTATTAATATTTGTTCATTTAGCTTTATATTGTGTACAATAATACGATAGCTTTAAATATAATTTAAGTTCTATTAAGCAATGTACGAGATTTGACTTTGCGTATACTTTGAAGCAAACTAAATTTAAATACAGATTTTTGCATTCTGCAAATATCTTGAAAACTAAGACCAAGCGACCGTCATATGAAATTTATTAGCTAGACGAAGGGAAAGGTCAAGAAATGAATGAAATAATAGGTATTCTTTTTAAAGATTTAGTTTTAAAACTAAAACTTGTTTTCGTCATGTTGTAACGTTGAGCATAATTATTAAAGAAATTTAGTTTAAATATAAAAAGTTATGTATCAATCAAGTGCTTTGACATAAAAATCTTAAATTCGAAAAATCGAGTTAATCACCTTGGTTTTTCAATGGCTCGTATGTGTAAGCACATGTGTATGATTAAAGAAATATTCATATAATAATCATTAAAATCCTCTTCTATATAATATATTTAAAAATATTAAAAAATATAAGACATAAAAACCAATAACACAAAGAAAATATATTAATAATAACTACATCTTTCCAAACTTCCTTTCATGCTGAATGACAATGAAATTGCGCTAATAGAAGCAATAAGAACGCATCATATAATTATATAAGATAATGAATACTTATCAAGTTTTAAAACCTTATTCAAATTTTCAAGAATGGTAAAACGTTACGTTTCAATCTTAGATTGATCACGCATCGCTCACGTGTAGCTGTTTACAATTCTTGCCAATTCTCGTTGAACGGGGTATAACTCGCGGCTGCTGACTATTTATTTAAAAAAGACAAACATTATCGACCGATGACGATGAAGCCATCACGTCTTACAAGACGTAAGCCTCCTTTTAATCAATAGGACTCAAAGAAACTTACACTCGTTTTAAGGAAAACCAAGAAGCTGCCACATGGAGTTCATTGTCCGAATTGAAAGATAATTAGACCAAGGGCGTATCCTTGCCCGCGTAGTGGTCGCCCTGAATCTTATGTTACATTTTTAGTCCACAAGATATCTCGGAAAGTTCTCCTAACTCTCATTCAAAGGCACTAATCTGTCGGACTAAGAGACCAATTAGTTCAACAATGGAATTCCTACTCGGAATTAATCAGGAATTTAAGAGATTTATCTGCCTCGAAAGCAAGTATCAAATTCTTATTCTCAACTATACACGATAAAAGGAAAACTCAAAGTGAGCGTTCCCTGAACGAATATAACAGGATCATAGTTCCTTCCGTATTTTTTATATTAGCACATTGAGCGCCGGCCACGATGATGAGGATTTTTTCTTGCTTCTATGGATGTCTTACACGTCAATTTGCATTCACTTGTCATGTTTACAACAATTTGCGTTTGTTATACTCCGAAAATAAAACGTATACGATGGTTCAGAAACAATCAAAGCAAAAATCACTCTCAAGCAGTGTATCTCTTAGTTAGTACCTCTTTCGTAGGTTTACATTTTTTGTTGAACAATATAATAAGTCTTATTGTTCTGTAAATTTTTATCCATATAATATGAGCGAAGTTTTTAACGAGTATATTGCTGATCTTCTATCAGATTATTCGATACATTCGCAAGATTCTGACATACAAGTCGAGGACAGTGATAGTGATTTGGATCAAAGGAGAATATCAAGAGCTGTTCCATTACAATATTCGAGAGATTTCGATGATTCTAGTGTAATAGTGAAATGTCCACAGAATGACGAATATGCAATCAAAATATAGTATTTTAAGAAAATGTGTAAGTTTTAAATATTTTCTTTAGCTACTCGTTGTTCGGAAACATGCGAATGAGGCCGGCGCTCAATGTGTTAAACTTTAAGAATTTCCTTGCCAAATCCATCGTTAACCCTCTAACACCAGAGATAGCTAGATACTATATCGAAAACCCTATCTTCCTCTATTATTTCCTTTTACTATTTCGCTTCACTAGAATTACTAGAACAACGAAGAAATCAGAGAAAAAGTATAAACTTCCCACACTGCTTTCTCGTACAAAAAGTGACATAACTTAGTACGAGTTATGATTTTCATATACACTTATATAATGAGACGTAAACGATTACTCTGCACGATTTCTGAATATCAGAAGGCTTATGAAGAAAAATCACCTAGTATTCTTTGTTTGCAAGAACCCCATTTTACAAAAGATTTATGACAAATATCTGTTAAATCAAACCCGATTATAGAAGATGTCGTTTGAGACAACTTATCTGCTTGATAAAATTAGCAATTTCCCTTACTTTCAAAGACAAAAAATATTACTACATTCAATTTTACGTATACAATATATGTACACATCCATACGAATTTCTGCCTCTGACACCATAACAGACTCTATACAGAAATTAGATAAGCTAAGATAGTGTTTAACAGAAATGAAATAAATAGAATACTTTATACCGACTCAAACGTTTAACAGAAAATATTTATTTTCTGAATGAATCGGAAGATTTATTCAAATCATGGTTTAATTATATGCAGTATAGTATTAAATCAAAATAGGATAATTATTTACAAAGCTGATGGTATATTTTTGATGTCACGTCTTGTCTTCGACGATTAAACTAACCAAACTAGATAACCTAATTCTATTCTCTTGGGACAGGTAGGCGTGATTAATTTCGTGATTTCAAAATCATCGAAATCAGACATGAGATCCATTTAAGAGATAAGTAGGATCGCGTTTGAGTGGAATGACTTAAGACGGTATTGTAGCTCAGAGATGCTAGAAGACTGGATTCGACTTCTGATCGATCTTCTCCGAGATGGACTTCTCGGATGTACACGGACTTTCGAGGCTTATTCTTCGCTTCACTGTATTCGGTATGACTTTTTCGATTATTATCCTCTGCCTTTCTCACTGTTAACACACCCTTGTTAATACAGGGTTCCACTCGCGCTACGAAATCTCGTCCCAGAATTACGGACGTCATGGACTCTCGCAGAACCTTAAACACACCGGTTATGTATTCACAATCGACAATAATCAATTTCGTGTCGAATCACCCGATCGGAATAATTCGTGCGTTACCGAATCCCGTAAGTGTGCGCGACGTTTGGTTTAGCCTCACTTTTATTATTTTCTTAAAAAGGCCTTGCCAAATAAGATTCACATCACTACCCGTGTCTACTAACGCGCGCTCTCTCGATAAATACTTCGTGCCTTAAGGAGCCACGGCGTGTTGAAACAACTATATGAAACTAATTATGTCATATTGCGAATATAGTAGGCCTTCGTGAATACGGTGTACAATACTCATGTGCAATAGATCTCTAATAAAATTTATATTAATCGCTATAAACACGTGGTTATATTATTGACATCTTGTTTCAACTTCCATCTTTTGATAGTATATTAACAGGTTATGGGCACAATTTCACGAGTGAAACGAAATTAGAGTGAAAATATTACTATTTGCAAAAAGTGAGGTTAATCGAAGTATTCGTTAAAGTGCAAAAGTGAATACGAGTAATTTTATAAATTCTACGAGGATTGAAGTACCTACGAAAGATAATTATGACTCCTGTGTCCAAGCTGAAGCTTTATTAGTCTAAAGTGACGGATGGGGTTATGTAAATGACACAATTAAAAAAACCGACGACAGATACTACTGCAATAACTCAATGAGAAAATGCAATAGCTCCAAATTGCGAAGCGAGTTGCTAAATTAACATCTCGTGAAATTTGGTTAAATCTAAAGCAGATATATGCCTCGATACGGCCGATTAAAAAGGCTACGCTACTTCACGCTCTTACAGTATCGAGGATGTCAGAAGAAGACGATATACATGAACACTTGAATTCAATTTCGATATAATCTGAAAATCAGACACTCTGGAAATTGGTGTTAACGATGAATTAATAACAACGTTAATATTGAATAGTCTCCCAGACTGTTTCGAAAATTTACTGAGCCCTGAACAATGCAAAATAAGGATACTTGAAGAATTCGATCGAAAAAAATCCAAAACGAAACGTGATGAGTAAACAATGGTTGCAACCAAGAGATATTATAGCAAGGGAAATAAATGGCATTCATCGAATATTGCAGGCAAGCCCCCCAAAAAATGTTTTCCGTTTCGATGTAGCAAATATGGCGAATATGGTCACAAAGCGGCCTAACATCAGTCTAATGCGAAATCAAAGACCGAAATCGAATAGACGGCAGCAATATCATAGACAAAACGTGTTAGATCTACGTTATCAACGATCTTAAATCGTGACACCTACTGTTAATTGTTGAACGTTATTGTATTGCGTGCTGTGTGTATCAATACTGAGTACATTATTTTCTACCCAGCATATCCACTGTGGTACAATATTACAACAGGTTATGAGTCCAGATTTAAATTAAAAGGAATTACTAATCTGTATCCACGATTTCAATATATAAAGGATTCGAACGAACCACGTGACGAGCAAGAGCCGATGAGTCTTTTACTCGTTCTTACTCTTTTTTATTCTTTATTACTATACCAAGAAATTTAAATACCAACTTGTTGTCCGTGAGCACCTTAGCCAATAAAGATTTTATATTAGTTTGTGGTAAACAGAATTGTAAATTATATCGGAAAGAAAACTTACATTAATGGAGAAGTTGTAGCCACAGCCACAAATAAAAATGGGCTTTACGCCTTGGATATCGATCCAGCGAAAGCATATAACGCCGTAAACAGCATCGATTCTCAAAATTTATGGCACGAAAGGCTTGATCGTTTAAACGAATGGAGCATTACTATGCTGCATAAGTATTTGGTAACTGGAATAAATTATTCTGAATCAAGCAAGATGCTCAGACTACCTTACGATAGCGCAGAAATATCAAGAGCGGAGGAAATTCTACAAATAGTACAAAGTTGACGTTTGCGGTCCATTTCGAGACACGAGTTGGTCAGGTGCACGATATTTACTTCTTTTCATCGATGATTATTCGTGTATGACGTTTAGTTACTTCCTGAAGCACAAAGATCAGGTCACGGAAGTATTTGAAGTATTTCAGGCATGGATGTCTTACGAGATGGGTAAAAATAATAAAATACTTAGGACCGACAATGGAACTGAATTCGTAAACAAGCAAATGAAGAGTTTTCTAGAAGAAAAGGCGTCAAACGACTGTTTCTCATAACCCTCGACAAAACGATGTAACAGAGCGTGCAAACCGTACAGTCATTGAAAAGGCAAAGCGCATGCTCCACGACTCGGAATTAAATGTAAAGTTCTGAGAAGAAGCCGTAAGGACAGCGGTATATTTGAAGAATCGCTCTTCTTCTAAGGCCATAATGGAAAAGGTACAACGAAAAACCATATCTGAAACATTTGAGAGTTTTCGGTTGTAAAACGTTTATGCGTGTAATAAAAGAAAAAGGGGAAAATTTGATAAGAAGGCAAAAGAGTGCGTTTTCGTAGGATACTGTACAGACTCAAAGGGAAACAGATTAGTAGACTCGAAGAATCCGAAACAAATTTTAAAGCCACGAAATATAAACTTTGTTGAGAGCGAATTTCCGGTTCGAGTAGCCAAAACAGAAATTGAAAATTCAAGCATCATCCTTGGACAAGAAGACTTACTGATGAGAATATCACCCTCACGATAGACGCAACAACGCAGAATGAAGAAAATGAAGAATCAACGGAGATGTTCACATCGAAGATGTCAAGTACAACTTCTGAAGCAAGTTTTAATTCAATATATGAAAATACAATCGAACTTGAACCAGAAGAGTATTAGACGTCCACAATAAGATATCCGGAGAGGGAGAGAAAAAGTAGACAATTCCCTGGGATTGTTCGACATCGTGCATCTTAAACTGCATGACGAAATCTACAAACCTACAAAGTTTCAACTAAATCGGTGATCCGAAGAACTTGCACTCTCCTTGTCAGCTGACAGTGAACCGAAATCAGTAGAGGAAGCACTGTCTGAACCCGAAAAGGAGAAATGGAAACAGGCAATGATGAAGAAATTTAACGCTATGAAAGACAAGCAAGTATAGGACTTACAATTAGTCACTCTTCAAGAAGACCAAAAATCGGTTAAATCAATGTGGGTGTTTAAAATACAAAGGGATGGTAATGGTAACATGCAAGATTACAAAGCACGTCTCGTAGCAAAGGCCACTTGGCAGGAACGTTGGCGGCAAAAGGCGAACGACATACGGCTACTTCGACAACGTGAGAGAAAGAATCAAGCGAACCTGGATTCAATTCGACCATCATGTAACGCAGTTCCCGAGCGGTTGCAGAGACTTCAACAGCAAGTTGAAATACTTCGGAATCAGCGACACGAAACTATGGAGAAGAAGGAACGCCGAGGCACGTTATCGTCGAGTGCCCACCATATAGTAGTAGAAGAAAGGATACTCGTACCAAGAAGGCATTCCGTCACTTCAGGAAGTCGCTCGCGACGTCCTCTCTGCCAAGGAGAAGAAATGACAGGAAAAAGAAGAACAAAGGAAATGAAGAGGAACACGCAGTAGTGGAGGGAGAAAAAATAGTGAGGAAGAAGAAGAAACCCGAAGAAGACCAAGAAGAAACGCAAGACTGACTCAAGCAGGATCCGCCGGCAACAGGACCAACTGCTCCTAAGGAGGAAGTAGCAGACGAGGGACTCAAGACGAAGACGGCCAACAAGAACTACCAGAACCAGCACCAGAGAAAAACCATAACCAAGACAGAGAGGCAAGTGACCTGCGACTGTCACCACAGGCGGTATCTGTCACCAGACGCCGAGATGGTGCAGGATCATCGGCAATCATCAATCTAATGAGACCGAGTAAAAGCTGACAGCTCCGCCTCCTCGTGCTAGGCAACCTGGAGACTCAGCCAAGTGAGCTGCTTCCCTTGAGCTGCAAGGGTAGGTCCAACTTGTTAAATGATCCTCCCCGCAGGGGCTACGGTTGACCTTGGTCAGCCGTAGTACGGGCTTAACGACCCCGAGTCACGCGTATACCATAAACCTGTGCTCATGTCTCGCAGGAACGGGGATCTGGCCTTAATCAGCTGAACCACGAGGATGATAATCTCTACAAAAAATCCCTTAATTCCTAGGGCTATGGTACGCGGCCCTGGGGTACCACCCCGTCCCCGAATGCACGAGGAGGTGGCTGGTGGGCGCACTAGTCTGCTAGCGACCCCCTCAGGGCACCTGGCGTCCCACTAAGATTAGAAGCCTTCTCTTCGGGAAGGGCGTCACCCGGGGAGTGACAGTATCACGTCCCGAATCGTGGGAATACTATGGAAAAGAAATTTGTCAAACTTGGGGATTTGGGGGGCAATGTAGGCGGAAGTAGCGACGTTCAGGAAGCTGCGCGTGAGGTGATCGCGAGTAGTCTATCCGCTCCGAGCGGTGGAGGTAGCGGTGGAGCTTCGCGCAGTGTGAGCCCCACCAGGAGAGTAAAGCGTCCTTGCGTCGAGGATGACGGTGAGTGTGTGAATAAGGATTATGTGAGTGTGGAGTTGGATGCGTTGCGAGCAATAGGGGAGAAAATGAGGAAGTTGGTGTTTGCGGAAGGAAATCGTGTGTCTAAGAATGTAAGTGAATGTGTGCTAAACTGTGTGTCCGAATATGAATGCCTGATGATGAAGCTGATTGGGAAGAATGAGCGTTTGCGAGGAAGGATTGAAGAATGTGAGAGGCGTGTTGAGAAGGATATTTGTTCGAGTGAACGGCCAAGCTTCGCGGCTGTGGTTGGGAAAAGCGTGAGTGGAGTGGCGAGTGATGCGAGTGTGTGTAAACAAAAGAGAGTGAGTGAGCGAACAGATGCGGTTGTCGTTAAATCGAAGGATGACAGTGTGAAGTTAACCAGCGAGCAGGTGAAAGAAAAAGTTATGAAAAACGCGAGCGGATGCCTGAATGCGTGTGTAAAGGTTGTCAGGAAGACGCAAAGTGGTGGCCTCGCTATCGAGACTGCCAGCGAAAAGGATGTGAGAGTGTTGAGAGAGTGCACGAAGTTCGACGAAGTAGGACTGAAAGTCGAGCAGCCTGGGATAATTGGTCCCAAGGTGGTCGTCTTTGATGTGCCGAGTGAGATGACTAATGAAGAATTTATGAACGAGTTATATGTGCAGAATTTGAAGCCTGCAGGTGTGAATGAGGTAGAGTTTAAGGAAAGTGTGCGAGTGATTAATCGTATGAGTCGTAAGGGAATGGACGTGAGTAATGTGATTGTGAAGTGACCGGCTGTATGAGTGAGATATTGAAGAGTGCTGGACGAGTATATGTTAAATGGCGGTGTTGCCGAGTGAAAGAGTGGATAAATGTGTTGAGGTGCTACAAGTGTCTTGCGTTTGGACACATGATGAGGGAATGTTCGATGAAAGAGCGCTTATGCCAGAAGTGTGGTGAGAATGGACACTTGCGGGAGAAATGCCCCAAGAAAAATAGTGTATGCAGGAATTGCAAGATAAGAGGAAAGGAAGCTGGGCACTCGGTTCTGTCCGTGGAGTGCCCGGAGTATGTTAGGCTGTACGAAAGAGAGAAGGCGCGTATAAGCAATGTCTGATACGCGTCTCAGTGTGATTCAGTGTAACTGTCAGCGAACGTATGGGGTTTTGTGTGATTTGGGAAAAGTGATGTGTATGAATGATTTGCTGTTGTATGGCAGATGTATGTGTGTGAGAATGAACCTGTCAGGGCAGCATTAGTTGTGGCTGGAGGGAGCGTGCAATTTTTGTGTGTGAGAGAATGTACAAATGAGTACGGTGTGTGTGTGTGTGTGGCTGAAGGGACACTTATGAGAAATGTATGTGGTGTCCATGTACTGTCGGTACGGCCAAGAGATTGAGCCGTACCTGGCGTACATGGATAGAGTGCTTGAGTTTGTGAATTGCAAGTATGTACTGATCGGAATGGATGCTATTGCGGCCTCCGCCTTGTGGTTCAGCAAGGGTGGGGGTTGCAGCAAGATGAATGAAATGCGTGGAAGAGTGCTTGAAGAATGGGTGTTGGCTAAAGGAATGGTCGTGTTGAATGAACCGAGTGAATGGTACACGTTTTCGGGTATGAATGGGCAGAGTGACATTGATGTTACTCTGGTGAATGGTGTGCCAACCGGGTGCCATTTCGAGTGGGAGGTTAAGAATGATTGGGGTATAAGTGACTACAATGTGGTCCTTATCAGTATGGTGTCTGAAGTGTCTGATGAGAATACGTCGAATGTATGTAAAAGATGGGTATGTAAGAATGTATGCTGGGAAGAGTATGCAAATGATTTGAGGGAGTATGCTGTGAGTTATGGTATGAATTTCATGAATGAGACAAACGTGGATCGACTGGTCGACATGTTAATGAAATGGATCTAGGAGGTGAATGGGAAAAGATTGAAAGAGTGCAAGCGCTCGCGTGACAGGAAGATTGTATGATGGACGCACGGATTGAGTGTTTTAAAGCGCAAAGTGAAGAAGAGCAGAAGAATGTATCAGCCTGCGAGAAAGCATGGATGTGAGAATGTACGTGAGCGTATGGCAGAGTATAAGAGGTGTCTGCTTGAATATAAAGGACGGCTGAGAAGAGCGAAAGAAGAGAGTTGGAAGCGATTCGTAAGCGAATTGGTGAACGACCTGAATCCATGGGGACCCGTATATAGGGTACGTCGAGGTAAGATTGGGAGAGAGCGACTGAATGCGTTGAATGTGGATGGCGTGACTTATTCCACGAGGAGTGACTATGCAAGAGTTTTGATGGAGAACATCTTCCCAACTACATTAATGCCTGGACATAGAAAGAATGTAAACGAGTCTGAGAGCGTGCAAGTTTCGAATGAGGGTTATGAATGGGATGAAGTGAATGCTACGGTTGAGAAAACGAGATTGCGTAAGGCACCTGGTACGGATGGTATAAATGCAGAAATGTTGAGGGTAATTTGGAAGGCCATCCCGGGGTGCTTGAAGAGAGTGTACGATGCGTGCCTGTCTGCAGGATATTTTCCTGCTGCGTGGAAGGAAGCGTGTGTGATAGTTTTATCATGAGAGTGTTGAGAGAGTGCACGAAGTTCGACGAAGTAGGACTGAAAGTCGAGCAGCCTGGGATAATTGGTCCCAAGGTGGTCGTCTTTGATGTGCCGAGTGAGATGACTAATGAAGAATTTATGAACGAGTTATATGTGCAGAATTTGAAGCCTGCAGGTGTGAATGAGGTAGAGTTTAAGGAACGTGTGCGAGTGATTAATCGTATGAGTCGTAAGGGAATGGACGTGGGTAATGTGATTGTTGAAGTGACCGGCTGTATGAGTGAGATATTGAAGAGTGCTGGACGAGTATATGTTAAATGGCGGGGTTGCCGAGTGAAAGAGTGGATAAATGTGTTGAGGTGCTACAAGTGTCTTGCGTTTGGACACATGATGAGGGAATGTTCGATGAAAGAGCGCTTATGCCAGAAGTGTGGTGAGAATGGACACTTGCGGGAGAAATGCCCCAAGAAAAATAGTGTATGCAGGAATTGCAAGATAAGAGGAAAGGAAGCTGGGCACTCGGTTCTGTCCGTGGAGTGCCCGGAGTATGTTAGGCTGTACGAAAGAGAGAAGGCGCGTATAAGCAATGTCTGATACGCGTCTCAGTGTGATTCAGTGTAACTGTCAGCGAACGTATGGGGTTTTGTGTGATTTGGGAAAAGTGATGTGTATGAATGATTTGCTGTTGTATGGCAGATGTATGTGTGTGAGAATGAACCTGTCAGGGCAGCATTAGTTGTGGCTGGAGGGAGCGTGCAATTTTTGTGTGTGAGAGAATGTACAAATGAGTACGGTGTGTGTGTGTGTGTGGCTGAAGGGACACTTATGAGAAATGTATGTGGTGTCCATGTACTGTCGGTACGGCCAAGAGATTGAGCCGTACCTGGCGTACATGGATAGAGTGCTTGAGTTTGTGAATTGCAAGTATGTACTGATCGGAATGGATGCTATTGCGGCCTCCGCCTTGTGGTTCAGCAAGGGTGGGGGTTGCAGCAAGATGAATGAAATGCGTGGAAGAGTGCTTGAAGAATGGGTGTTGGCTAAAGGAATGGTCGTGTTGAATGAACCGAGTGAATGGTACACGTTTTCGGGTATGAATGGGCAGAGTGACATTGATGTTACTCTGGTGAATGGTGTGCCAACCGGGTGCCATTTCGAGTGGGAGGTTAAGAATGATTGGGGTATAAGTGACTACAATGTGGTCCTTATCAGTATGGTGTCTGAAGTGTCTGATGAGAATACGTCGAATGTATGTAAAAGATGGGTATGTAAGAATGTATGCTGGGAAGAGTATGCAAATGATTTGAGGGAGTATGCTGTGAGTTATGGTATGAATTTCATGAATGAGACAAACGTGGATCGACTGGTCGACATGTTAATGAAATGGATCTAGGAGGTGAATGGGAAAAGATTGAAAGAGTGCAAGCGCTCGCGTGACAGGAAGATTGTATGATGGACGCACGGATTGAGTGTTTTAAAGCGCAAAGTGAAGAAGAGCAGAAGAATGTATCAGCCTGCGAGAAAGCATGGATGTGAGAATGTACGTGAGCGTATGGCAGAGTATAAGAGGTGTCTGCTTGAATATAAAGGACGGCTGAGAAGAGCGAAAGAAGAGAGTTGGAAGCGATTCGTAAGCGAATAGAATAAATCAACGTGCTGCTCATAGAAGCATTAACTGAATTATACAGACAGGCAATGAAATAAATAATAAAAATTGCTTAACAAGCGACTGAGAATTCGATAATAAAATAATGCATTAAATCCTACCTTTTTGTAGAAGTTACTCTCATAGGCGAATCTATGTGATACATGTCATTGGCAATAAATCCTAAACGTGGATATGACAGCCACAGCCATTCGCTAAAATTGAAATGAACGATAAAAGAAAGATTAATATCATATGCATACACACGTATATAAAGAGATAAAAGAAGAAATAAGTAAGACAGAAATTAAAATCTATTGTGGTAAATTTGTAAAACTTACTCTTTCACCATATCTTCCAATCGTATTACATCTGACATAGCAGGACCACTTATACTCTCTCGCCACTTCAGCCTTTTCAATCTGGAAACAACGATGAGGACTTTGATAAAATTGTCATGGAATAAACAGATAGTGTAAACAACGTATGTATATACCAATATAACACGTATATGTGTAAATGTGTGTATTGGTTCTTTTCTAAAATTTTTTAAATAATCTTCACGTTTCTTTCGACTTATTTTATCCTTAAACTAGAGGGACCACATCAAGCACCTAAAATAAAAATTCTAACCTACAGTAGGTTGTTATGTATAGTCACGTTCTTGAAGGACCAAAAATTTGACACCGATTTTCAAAACTGCGGGATCAATTGTGAAATGAATACCATTGTCGCGAAAAAGTTAAAAACGAAAGGGGTGCACACGAATACACTGCTTGCTCTATCGATCAGGGGCCAGCATAGGGAGTCGGGCACGCGACAGGACAAAAGGAAAGACTGATCAATCGTAGCTATTTTCAGAAGGGCGGAACATATGGTCCCTGAACAATCATACCTAGTTCTTCCTTCGAATAATGCATTTTTAAAAATATAATGTAAATTCGTAGTTTAATTGATGGACAAAGTGGTAATAGTATACGTAAATACGGATAAACATTTAATGAAATTAAACATATCATTTATAATAATTATACCGAGTGAGATATACCAACAACGAAAGAAGACTCAAGATATCTTCGAATATTCCAATTGGTCCTTGAAATAATATATTTCTCATTGCAGTTCATCTGAAGTAACCTCTAATAACCTTTAATTATAGGTCATTGTCCTCCTCTCGAAATGATCTGTCAAAAAGTAGAAAAACATTATGTCATTTCGCTTAAAGAAAACAGAGTTAACCTTCATGCCTCCATGTATAAAGAAAATATCGACATCGTATCATTTAATAGATCAAAAATTGGTTGATAATATGGACCACAGATGAAAAGGTCAGAAAGACTGACAATTGGTAGATTTCTTCATAAATCTTTTTTTACATTTATAACAATTACGCGTAAATTTTAAAATTATTCGAACCGAAAAATGTTTAACAATTTGGAAACCAGGAAAAGAAATAAAATACAAAATATGAATAATTGTATAAATATCTTCGAAGAAATTATAATTTTTTAATCAAACTTAAAAATATTTCATTTCTAAGTTCCTTTTATTTTAGGAACTTTAGCAATTATCGTGAACAAAAACATCACTATACTAAACACGAAATAAGCGTGTTTATAATATCTATCCATATTACCTTCTATTTTTATTAATTAACACATTTCAGCGTAGAAGTGACACTTTAAGCAACTAAATGCAATATTCTGAAGTTCGTTCTTCGTTAATTATATCTATATAAATAACAGATTACATGTCTAGATCCACGAAATTTCCTTTAATCCTTCCATCACTGCCTCTAATTCACTTTCAGTGGAAGAGAGTGCAACTGTCGCTTGCTTTTTACTTCTCCAGTGAACCAGATCTCCATTTCGGTAAACTAAAATACCACTGAAAGACTTTGCATCCGTAGTGCTGTCCCATGAAGCATCTGAGTTACAAATCAATCCTTTCTTCTGATTTGTGTTCCCATATTCCATTTGATAATTTATTGTCCCTTGCAGATATCGGAGTACTCTCTTCAATACGTTCATGTGCAATGTTCTTGGATTTTTGCTGAATTGGGATAAACAACTCAATGCAAAAGAAATGTCGGGTCTCGTTGATACGCAAATTAATCTTCCCAGCTTTTATCATCGCTCATCAGGCTGCCATCATCTTCGCTCAATTTCTGATTTACATCAATAACCGTACTTATCGCATTGCTATCACTCATTCCATATGCATTCAATGAACGTTTTATATAATTTTGTCGACTAACGATTAATTTTTGATCTTTGTAATTTAATTCTATTCCCAGTAGTTGCTTACCTACACCAAGGTTCTTTAATTCGACATATTTTTTTAATTTATTAATATATTTTTCTTCAAATAAATCTCCACTATTGACTACGGTCATATCGTACACGTGCACCCCGGAATATAGAAAATTGTTTTCTTCTCTTATAAAAAATAGACAGGGATCATGGACACACTGTTTTAAACCAATCTGTAACAAAGTATCAGTTAAATATTTATTCCAGCGCCTACTTGCTTGAATGAGCCCGAAATACTCTTCTTGAGTTTAGAGGCTTGTCCTTTTTTCTTTTTAATACCATCAGGAATCTCCATGTACAATTCTTCGTCCAATGTTCCATGTAAAAATGCAGTTTTTACATCGTAAATCTTTATTTTTCTTTTATGTTCTGCATATATGCTGAATAACAATCGCAACGTCTCCATTCTAATTGTCGGTGAGAATCTCTCCTCCTATCTAATCCGGGTCTTTGAGCACAACCTAATGCCACTAGTCGTGCTTTGTATCTTCTTTCCAAAGTTTCATAATTTTCTTTTATGTTAAAAATCCATTTACATTTTATTAGCTTCTTATTTTTTGGTCGATTCACTACATCCTACACTCGATGTTTCTGTAATGATTCCATTTCACTCTTCATTGCTCCCATTCTGGAGATTGTAGTGTCTCTGTTATCGTAGTAGGAAATTTTTCTTCTACACTTTTCATTGCTTTTTGATTTATAATCCTCGAAGATCTTCTCACGTTTCTTTGTTCATCCAATTTTTCTTGTTCACGTTTTCAATCTCTTTCAACAAATCACTATTTGGCATAGGTGAGTTGCAATTGAGTTTTAATAGTGTAATGAGGTGTGAGCATATAATTGCGATAAATTAATTATATTTAAACTTAACCCTTTGCACTCGAAAGGCGACTCTCAGTCGCCATTTAATCAGATTCTAAAAATCTTTGTTAATTAATACCTCGAATTTAAAATTGCCCACCGACACGTGGAATATCGAGGTAAAATCGTTCTACATCTCACAATCAATTTACCCTTCTTATTTACCGTTTTGAAAATATCGTTGACTTTTTGGCAGAAAATCTTCGAATTACTATGTTTCTGTAACGAAAAGATCGTCGAGTGCAAAGGGTTAATATTAGTGTTTGGTCATTTTTGTAATTAAATAATTGTAAATAAATAGTTGTTCTTATTGTTATTAATATTTCATCCACCATTAGCAACACTGTTGCTAGTAAACATAACAATACGTATAACAACCCTACGGAAATATTAAATATCATAGATAACTCGATAAATGAATTAAAAAACTATATTATATCGATAAAACAAAGATCCAAGAAAAAACGAAGAATGCTTCTCTTTGATACTCTCCAAATATATTACAGCAAAAAATATAACGGTCTTGCGAAAAGGGGATAAGCATAATGAAAGTAACACAATATCATTAATCAGAAAATCATTAAAAATAGTAGCTATTAATGTAAACTCAATTTAAAGGATAGCCAGCTTACTAAATCTCATCAAAAACATAACCCAGATATCTTGCTCCTATCTGAAACTAAACTCAACAAAATACACATAATCCGATTTAAGAACTATAACGTAATTAGATCTGATAGGCCAAATGCTACGCAAGGAGGCCATTTTAATAAAAATGACAATAAAGTATAACCAAATAACCTTAAACCAAAATTCGGAAAACAATGCATGAGAATCAACAATTATACATTTACAAATTAATAATAAAGAAAACCTATTCGTTATAGCTGCATATAGTACCCACGTAAATAACAGATTTTGAAAAGGAACTGAATAATATATTTAAAACACTAAAGCTCGAGAAGTAGGAAAACTATTATATCATAGCCAAAGATCTCAACGCGGAACACACTAGCTGGAAAAACGACTCCAACGATACAAAAGGAAACTTCCTAAGATCATCGATCGATAATAACGACATTTGTTATAAAATCAGGTTATACGGCACAGAACTGCCATCTTTTGTAGAATGATCAACTGATAGAGCAATTTTCGCTGCAAACATTGACATATGTCAATACAGTACTGAGTATGGCCAATAATGACCAACTGATAGAGCAATTTTCGCTGCAAACATTGACATATGTCAATACAGTACTGAGTATGGCCATCAACAATGCACTGTAGAAATTTGATTAATCTGTTCTCTGATGATTTAAATTCGATAACAGTTCGAGAATGACACATGACAGATCCATTATCGCTCGAGATATTAACAATTGACAAAACAGTACCGAGAACAGCCATCACAACAGTTCTGCAGCCGTTGGACTGATTTGCGCACTGATGATTTAAATTCCACAGCAATTCTAGAATAATCAATGTATAGATCACTTACGGCGAGAGATATCTGCAATTGACAGTATGGTACTTAGTACATCCACCAACAGAGCACTGCAGCCGTTGGTATAATCAGTTCACTAATGATTTCAACTCTGTAGCAATTCTAGAATCATTAATGGATAGATCAAATATCAGTAGTGATATTGACAAATAACAATGTAGTACAGAGTGTAGCTATCTACACAATACTACAGCGATTGATTTAATCTGATCGCTGATCATGTAAGTCCTTCAGCAATTGTAGAATGATCAATGGAGAAAGCAATTGTAGCTGGAGACATTGACATATGTCGATAGTGCGAACAATTCTTGCAAATATCTCGGAAATTAAGGCCAAGCCGCACTTATTGTTCAGATAAAAGTTGCTCGGAATCTCGTACTCTACAACATGTTTAAAAATCATAAGGATCAACACACGCATTCTGTAGTTTTTAACAATTTTGTTTTTTGTCAAAAAACTAGTAAAAGCATTATTAAGCATATTATTAAGGCACAAAAAAAGCGTTTCAAAGTCGCTAAACTGCATATTTACTGCCCTCGATGAACCCACGAGTTCCCATAAGTAGAAGTTCCCATCTAAAGGCAGGGCCTGTGAGAAAGCACTTTTGCCTTGACCTTCAAAGGTGACGGACGTACAGGCCGATCCTCCGCAGTCGGAAGCCCTTAACGTATTCCGGTATCAAGCGAGCCGTTAAGTTCCAAAGGTGGAAACGAGGTACAAACGAAACCATCTAGTGGAGTGGATAAGACTGTGCGAAGAATTCCCAGGGACAGGTGCCGTTTTGGTAAGAGTAAGCCAAAACAGTGACATGTCTTCCATGAGCATGACGGAGCTCAACATGGTGAAATTGAAGGAGCGAATGAGGGTACGCGGCTTGAGCACAGTGGGCATCAAGGCCGAGCTGTTAGCGCGAGTAAGGGAGTCAAGCCCTTGGGAATCACGGATGGTCACGGGCCAGGACCAGAGCCCTTGGGAATCACGGATGGTCACGGGCCAGGACCGGGAAGAGGCACAGACAACGAGTGGCAATGGGGGAGTGAGGACACGCGTAGCGCAAGTAAGACAACACGAAAAGAGGCACAGACAACGAGTGGCAATGGGGGAGTGAGGACACGCGTAGCGCAAGTAAGACAACTATCCAGCCGACGGAAGACGCGTTGTGTACGCAATGAGAAATGGAATTCCTGCGGAGGAAAAGCGAGCTGATGCAGAAAAAAATTGAGCTCTTAAAGCGCGAGGTGACGTTCAGTCAAAAGGACTCCTAACGAGTTCTAACGAAGATCGCTCGAGAGTAAGCGTAAACTCAATTGCCGACTTATTCGGCTACTTTAATGGGACGTACGAGGGCTTTTCTGGTTGGTTCCATAAAGCACAGTCACTACGAATGAGCGAGGATGAAGTTAAAGTTTTAATAGGGATGCGACTTCGGGGGAAGGCACAGGAGTCGATCAAAAGGGCTCATCTAATGAGGATCGTGAGTAAGCGTAAACTTAATTGCCGACTTATTCGGCTACTTTAATGGGACGTACGAGGACATTTCCGGTTGGTTCCAAAAAGCACAATTGCTATAAATGAGCGAGGATGAAGCTAAGGTTTTAATAGGGATGCAACTTCGGGGGAAGACACAGGAGTGGATTTAAACTCGCTTCGAAGTCACAGAGATGAGCGCCGAGGAGGTACTGGAACAACTTCAAAAAATGTTCCACTGTTGCTCCTGTAAGGTAATCGCGCTCAAACAATTTCAAGAGCACGGGTGGCAAAAGGATGAACCCTTTAAGGATTATTTCTACGACCAATTAATGAAGACGAGTCGTGTGCCAATAGAAGACAATCAGCTGATAATCGATCATCTTGTAATAAAACCCTCCGATTCTACTTTCATTCTTTACCTCTCTTACCCGAAACTATCAACCTCCTGCATAGTTATCTGGCGCCATGCCCAAAAATAGACTTCTCATCCTTAAAAATTTAACCCTCTTCATAAACGCTCCATTCCGATTTCCCATGCCGCCAGACAACTTATCATAGAACTAACCTTCTCCATAAACATCCCATCTCGATTTTCCAATTATCCTATCTTAAAGCTAATCACGACACCTTACCTCCATTTCCCACGCCAGATTTAAAACCAGAGCTATCACGGAACTCACTTTTCTCCAATAATCATAAAATATCCTTCCCAACTCTTTGGAACCACTCCCAAAAAAACCCATGTATAAAAGCCGACCAAGTTAGAGAATAGAACAGTCTTAACCCTTTTGGTACAGTTGGCCGCGGTGGTACCTTCATGGGCCGGACAAGTTTTCCGTAGGAGCGGCTGCACTGTACGGCAGCGTCAGCCGCGAAAGCACGACAGCCTAAACCAATCCTCGGCCGAAAGCCGATTTTGACAGAATCTTATTTCGCGGACCAGACGGAAAGGGAAACAAAATAGGCTTGACGCTTAACGTTTTAAAATCATATTTAATTCTTCATAGTATATTAATTAAAGTAAATGGCATTGATATAAATAATTTGTTTCAACATCACAAAATTAAAATAAATAATAAAACGAATAGTATAACATAATAAATGACAAAACTAACAGTATAACATAATAAATAACAAATTCAAATAATTCCTCATCAAAAAATTCATTCAAATAAATTCTTCCAACACATGGATTAACATATATAATGGTATAATGCGAGCAGCCAGAATTTTAAACAGAGGAGAGTAAAGTAATGCCTACTATAGAGAGTAATCATATCCACATAACCTGCCATAATTGCCGATTTTAGGTGGTGCGGCGATAGTATCCGTGGCCCCCGCCTATAGGCGACAGTAGTACCGAAAGGGGCGGGAGTAACTATGATTCTCTTAAGGCGGTCGTTTAATGTGTCGAGAAGGCTTGCCGGTACTAGCATCCGAGACCAATCCTTTCAGATGAGCTTAGTTTAGCAAGCGGCCACCTCTTCGATGGTTCCCGCCACCAGTACACCCGCAAGGGGGGAAGCAAAGAGTCGCCTCAGCGAACAACGGTCTTGCGGGCTGCTACCCCTCTCGACTGGTATTATGTCGGCCCTAAACTAAAATACAAAGCCTCGGATGAATCTGCCCGTCCGGCCCGACTGCTGCTTCCGAGAAGCTGAACACTGTATACGTTTGTCGAATGCCTGAATGCGGTCGGAACTTTTCCACCAAGCCCGGTAGAGGAGTACATGAGCAACGAGCCCACAAGAGTTGGTACGATTCCATGATGGTTGACAATATCGAACATAAGAAAGCACCCTGGAGTGCAGAAGAGTTGGCGCTGCTGGCACGGCAGGAAGCCCAACTCACGCTTAATGGCGTAAAATTCATAAATCAAGCGTTGATTATCTTGTTCCCCAGCCGGACTCTTGAGTCCATAAAAGGCCAGAGGAGGAACCAAAACCATAAACAAAGAGTTCAAAATTATATAAAGGAACTCCGGGAGAGCACGCCGCCTCTGCTCTCCCTACCGGTAGTTGCGAAGGAGAGCAAACACCAACTGTCGAGAACAGCGTAGGGGAGGACGCACCCCTGCTAATGAGCGTCACGAAGATCTCGACGCTTCCAGCGCATTGATATCTTCGATGCGTGATGCCTTCGAACGTCTGCCAACCCTGAGCGGGACTGCGTTTCACGCGGTCCAGCTCAGGAGGATCTGCGATCATGTCGCATCGTGGAATATCAGCACTATCTCGTAATAGCTGGAGATCTACCTCCTGAAAGTATTTCCCCCTACATCTGAAGACAAAAAGCCTGCCGATCACAAAGTGCCAGACAGGACTCTTTCAAGGCAGAAGACGAGGCGCGTCGAGTACGCCCGACCCCAGCGTGCTTGGAGGAAATTTCCTCTAACTAATTCGTTTTCCTTCTGGTTTATATTTATATTAATATATTCTCCTTTCAGCTTTTCAGGTTTCTCAAGATTTAATCTGGAAATCATCGTTGGATGACGAGGGATGCGTGCGTTTCGATGTAAGTAGTTATAAATAGTTATAAGATAGATTCCTAGACTAAGACTCATGTGCGCGTTATCTGTACAAAGGTAAGCTACCTAACTTGAAGCGAATATGTCTACTCTATATTCATTCTCTCTCATCCTTGTCGTTACCTAAACAGAACATAATCGTTTTCGTGATAATTACGATCGTTCTTAAGTACCGACTGGCCTGCACGACGTGCGCCCGT
>NW_016918201.1:0-2439 GCF_001483705.2 Eufriesea mexicana
GTAAATGCGCAACATTTGACTATTCCTTGTTAAGGAATATGAGTGGAACGTATGCATTCCATGACAAATTTTTCAAAACACCTAGTTCTCTTCTACACAATAATATACTATTAGTCCCATCCCTAGCTTTTCAAAAAATTAATTTCATAAAATTCAGAAATTTCTATTTTTGTCTTGTGATAAGGAAGTCTATTAATTTCTAGATTGAAGTTGGAAATTCTATACTTCACAAAAGAAACAGTAATTCCTGTACCGACGCATCAATGCAAGATAATATTCCTTAAACGATGCACCTTTCAAAAGCAAATTTTTGAAACAGAATGTGATAGCTTTAATTTAAATTGAGAAATATTTAGCGTTCCGTTCAGAAAGATTTTTCACCTTGACATTGTGCAAGGAGTTGGTGAAAGGGAAATAGTATCGCGTGAAGGCATGTCGTTAGGGAATTGCTGTAAGTCAGTGCATGTTCACATTATTCGGAGTGTTTGCCGAGTCACGATACATTGATGAGTTGCGGAGTCCTTTGGAGGAGATTTTACACCGAACACCCGGAGGCGAAAAATCAGCATGTGTTTTGCATTAGAAGCTTTACTTAAAAGACAAACCTGCGTACCGCTCATTATTCACCACATTTCCTATGGTGTACAAATAGAGCTCTCTAATAACGCCTGCCCTCCTACCGATATATTTCACATTATTTATGTCTCAAGCTCCCTTATTCGAATCATGATTTATTCCCTTAAATAACATGTTCATTTAAGTGTAAGCTAATTTCTTATATTTTAATAAAATTCATTTTCCTGACTTATTTATCATTTAAGACACTGATGTCTGTTCAAGCAAAGCTAAACTATTTATTACTGATATTCATTATCGTCTACGTTTTGTAATTTTAACTATTTAATCTGGTACTGAATTTCATTAGCAGAGTATATATTCAAAATTTTGAAACGTGTATTATTCTGATGAAGAAGAATTGCAACAGAAGCGTGGGAATTAAAATAAGATATAAACGCTGATTTTTAACAATGTTCTTTGGCGGAACACGATCTACAGATTTTTCGAATGTTATCACATTCGTCTGTAATAAAGTGAGCTAGAATATTCGAGATATAAGGAATTGCATGCGAAGCGAGAGAGGAGTGTGTCCGCGTTACGTGTAAAACGTTAACAAAGGGGAATGTAATCACGTTTAAGGATAGTGTACATTAAAATTACGTATTTCATAACCTTCTGGATGAAGCAGATGAAGAATAACAACTTACATCCTTCTCTCGCTGAAAGTTCTACATCCCTTTCTACCACACAGTGCCTAACTGTGTAAATATAGTCATCACTATGAAGGACATCTGCTTTGATTATTGCAAGTTGAATTTGTAGGGGGTGTTAATCTTTGGCGTATACGATATGGAGATAGTTATTTGGGAAATTAAATTTGGAAATCTGCTCGTATGGAAGTTTTGTAATAAGGAGTAGCAATCAGTATCTAAGGAATATGAAAGGAAAAAATGTATGATTACAATAAATAAATATTAGCGAGTCCTCCTAAATTACTGTTTACATTATCAGTAATATTAGTAACCGTGTCATTTTTATGTCATAATATATTCTACTTCCTTTTTCAATTTTAAATATGTAACGATGAATTTCAGAAAGATGGTTGAAAGGAAACTTGACCTATTCCAAAAAATGGTGTATGGGTGTCCTCCGATTTAATTACACGGTCGAAAATTTTATTACTTATTCTTCTGATTAATATTGTTCTGACACGGCATGCACGCAATTAATAAAGAGTTTGAGAGAAAAATATTCAAAATGGTATGGTAGAGAGCGCAGAATTGAAGTTTATATTTGAAAGATAAATCTGGGGGCAACCTTTCCAGTTAAAATATAGGTTAAAAGTAATGGCTTCTAATTAACCACGCCAGTAAGAGCCAGCGCCGAGATAAATTACTAGAGCATTCAATTAGATTATACTGAAACAAAAGGTTCGAAGCAAAAGGTTATTAATCTGTGAGTTGGGAAATAGAGATCACCTGCTCATTTTGGAGCAGGTCCCATTTTTCACTAACTTCAACGCCCCTTCATCAGAATCACAATTAACTATCTCATCAAATATTACGTTAATCATAATTGCTATTGCAGAAAAAACATTAGAATTTCCTTTTGGTTAGTTAATATTATATTCCGTTCTTTATTATTCCTATATCTACAGTTTCTTATTTAATAAGCAATTGTTAATGAAATAGATTGCTAATTAAAATTAAAGATTCACATTCTTTACAGAGAAATTTTATTGTTATTATTTGTAATTATTAGTGGTATTACTAATTAATTCAATTAAAATGCATCCCATTTGTAAAATATCACGCATCCCATTTGTAAAATATCGTTCCTTAGTATCAATACCGTAGGAACAATGATTCAGGTACTTATTTT
>NW_016918202.1:0-661 GCF_001483705.2 Eufriesea mexicana
AATCCAATCTCAAGTAATGCCATCTACTTGCCTGGGAATAGGTCTATTCAAAGTCTATAACATTTTATAGCATGGTGAATAGATCGCATAACGCCTTCAATCCAATGGCAAGTACTGCTACCTACTTGCCAGAGAAAAGGTCTATACAAAATCTATAACCTGTTATAGCGTGGTGAATAGATCGCCTAATGCCTTCAATCCAATGGCAAGTACAGCCATCTAATGGCCAGAGAAGAAGTCTGTTCAAAATATATAAGCTGTCATTTCTTCGTAATTAGATCGCCTAACGCCTTCAATCCATTGGCAATTACAGCCATCTACTTGCCAGAGAATAGGTCTATTCAAAATCTATAACGTGTTGTATCATGGTGAATTGATCACCTAACGCCTTCAATACAATGGCAAGCACGGCCATCTACTTGCCAGAGAATAAAGTCTATTCAAAACCTATAAGCTGCCATAGCTTGGTGATTAGATAGCCTATCGCCTGCAATCCAATGGCAAGCACAGCAATCTACTTGCCAGAGAATAGGCCTATTCAAGATCTGTAATCGGTTATAGCCTTGAGAATAGGTCGCCTAACGTCTTCAACCAATTTCCCGTACAGACATCTTCATGCCAGGGAATTGGTCTATTCAAAATCTATTACCTGTTATAGCTT
>NW_016918203.1:0-10635 GCF_001483705.2 Eufriesea mexicana
CCAATTTTACGAATTTCGTCAAACGGATTTGCATACATATTTCTAAAGGTTTAAACATTAAGAAAATTAATAAAATTTTTAAAATCGACAATTTTGACTCTTTAAACCAGAAGACGCCCATAAGGCAACTTACATTTCTTAATATAAAATACTTTTTAGCAGCATCTTTTACAAATTATAGACTCCTCGAATGCACATTTTCCACATACGTAGATTTTACATTTTAGGGCGATTTGGTTAGTTTTGTTGTATTTGCAATACCTTATCTGGCACGTTTCCGGAACACGAGAGCCTGTACTTATATTTCTAACTGGTTTTGTTTTATCTTATTTGTTTAGCCGCTGTTCTTTTTAATACCTTGTGGCAAGCTTTTTCTCAATCGAAGTAAAAATTCTTGCCTCGAAATTCCTTCTTCTGTTGCTTCATCATATAGAATCTATGCATTTATTCCGTCCAAGTCAAGGATATTCGAGGTCATCTTTGACATTTAGATTTTGCACTGTATTTTCTAGTCATTTGACGAGGTATTTTCTATAAGCAGTAACTCCAAGAGATGTAAATTTCATCATCAGAACATTTCACTAATTTGAAAGAACCGATAATCGCAAAAATGGTCTACAACGCCTCGGGGGTCACCGGTTACCCTCGCCACGAAAAATGCATTAAACATGATTATACAACTCAATTTATTTACTATAAATACTATTCTGAAATTAATATGCTGTTGTATTACAAATATATCTTTATTTTTGTTACAACTAACAGACGAACTTGAGCGTAACAATAGTGCGGCCAGATCAGATCTTTTAGCAAACGTGATTCCAATCTACTACTAGGCGGAAGACTAACTGGGCATTTGGGATGATGGGCAATATTTATATGTGAATTAGGAAATAAGAGGGGATTGTCCACAGATCGAAGATTAAGAAAGGATGATGTAGGGAAGGTCCGGGTTTGAGTGAGTAATAGGGCGATAAGGATGAGTAAGGAATAAAAAGGGAAAGTTAGCCGGTCTGGAGTTTCTCTTATGCACATAGGTCAATATTTGCAGATGACTAAACAGTCCTCCAACAATGCATCGCATAATAAAAGGTTCATGTTGGCGTCATGGGTAAACCACGTAAAATGCACACGGTAGTCAACGTGCTAAAGATAGCGGCTCTGGAGGATCTGGCTGCACAGGCGACCAGACTCTTCCGCGATTTCGTCGCCAGATTTCAAGGGGGATGGGGTGATTATTCGATCCAGCCTGTATGTCGAAGTGACCGGCCGCGGATAGTTGAAGTGCTGGTCCCTCATAGTACTTATTGAAGACCGAAGGCTCTACCGGCTACACGGAACATAATCGGATTCAACCTAAGAAGGCAAACGCCATAGGAACTTTAAGAATTCCTATCGCGAATGCGCATCTCCTTCGGAATACAAACGTACGGTTCGACACTCGTCAGACAGACACGCGACAACACATCTACGTTACAGAGATAGAAAATAAACTAAACGTCCTCGGTTCCGACTTTGAAACAGTTCACACGCAAAACTTACACATGCGGAAAGAACAACTTTCCCATATCATCGAACAGAAAATCGACGAATTTTGACACGACATCCTGAAAGACCGACTCAACGACAGGAAAGTCAGTCTGCACGTTCGACAACGACAACACGGCGGACAATCCAAACGACGCACGCACACCCACGAATTATTTCACGACGTATACAGAATTAAAACTCACCTCCTGAAAACTAAATAATAAAAAATCCTCCAGTTTCGATAACATTCCTAATATTGCTCTCAAAAATCTGCCACAGCAATTCATATATAATTACGCGATGCTATTTAATGATTGACTAAATAGAACGTATTTCCCCACCGGTTGGAAGACGGCAAAATTAATAACCATAATAAAAAAGAAAGGCAAAGAGGGAAGTAATCCAACGGATTACCGACCAATTAGCCTCCTAGCGAATATTAGTAAAGTTTTCGAAACTGTCATAAGCAAATCATTAACGACGTACTGTGACGCAAATAGCATTATCCCAGAGACGCAATTCGGGTACAGGTATCAACATTCGACAATACATGCGATTTCCAAATTTACATCCGACATTTGTTGGGTGTGAAACGCCGGCGAATGCGTAGGCGTAGTCCTTGTACACCTAGAGAAAGCTTTTGACACGGTGTGGCTGAACGGTCGCTTCCTCATCCTCCTGAAGAGGATGCATCTTGTCAAAATGATCTGGGACATGCTACATGGCAAAGAATTTATCGTCACGGAACACAATTGTTCGCCCACGAAAACCTTCGCGATTCAGAACAGCTTGCAGCATGGCACTGTCAATTCCCCCATCTTGTTTAGCATATACATTAGCGATTTACTCCGTATGTTAAGAGAAATTGTAAAAAATCATGCAGCAATAAAAAAAGTGAAAATCGACACGAAATCGTCCTTAGTACGGCGGCTAGTATAACTTACGGGAAGAGGAGAAATTTTTTCGTTTTATTTCCCCTTTTATCTCTCCCACTTAATCATTTTACTGTGTTTTTCGTAACTTTGCAGATTGCTCATAGTTACTAGTAATGTATAATATAATCTGGAAATAAATAAAAACATATATACCTCATCTACGTCCTCATCCCTCGTCCCCCTTTCCTCCTATTTATTTATTTATTTATTTATTTATCTATTTTATTTATCTATATTTATTTATCCATCCCCATACCCACTTAAAACCAAAAGTTGTATAATTTTCGTGCCTTTTCTATACATAGGCAAACCCGCATACTAATATTATATAAGATAGTTGTTAAGTTTATATTACCCAATAGCGATAAGCGCGGTAGAGGAAGTTTGATCCTAGATCGCGAGTGCTTCACGCTGGAGCCATCGATCTCGTAGTCTAAGTATTCATTTGTAACCCTTTTGTACGTTTGGTTCTTTTATATGTATATTATTATATCTAGTTTTTGGCGCATTAAACGTATGTTAAATTGGAGAAAAAAAAAAATTGGAACATAATCGGAAAGCGATGGGCATTCAGCGCCTGCACGGTGGGAATTGAAAGCATGTGGTGCATGGGCCAGGTACCGCGAGACATAATAAAGGGGAACTTCGGGAACATCAACTCTTCACTTGATCGTGCCGAGCTGCTCCCGAGGCATCAACGATCCATCCTCATGCTAGTGAGATGATTTAGGCCTCCATGCAGAAGAAAGTAAGCCAAGGCGATTTGGTTAGTTTTGTTGTATTTGCAATACCTTATCTGGCACGTTTCCGGATCACGAGAGCCTGTACTTATATTTCTAACTGGTTTTGTTTTATCTTATTTGTTTAGCCGCTGTTCTTTTTAATACCTTGTGGCAAGCTTTTTCTCAATCGAAGTAAAAATTCTTGCCTCGAAATTCCTTCTTCTGTTGCTTCATCATATAGAATCTATGCATTTATTCCGTCCAAGTCAAGGATATTCGAGGTCATCTTTGACATTTAGATTTTGCACTGTATTTTCTAGTCATTTGACGAGGTATTTTCTATAAGCAGTAACTCCAAGAGATGTAAATTTCATCATCAGAACATTTCACTAATTTGAAAGAACCGATAATCGCAAAAATGGTCTACAACGCCTCGGGGGTCACCGGTTACCCTCGCCACGAAAAATGCATTAAACATGATTATACAACTCAATTTATTTACTATAAATACTATTCTGAAATTAATATGCTGTTGTATTACAAATATATCTTTATTTTTGTTACAACTAACAGACGAACTTGAGCGTAACAATAGTGCGGCCAGATCAGATCTTTTAGCAAACGTGATTCCAATCTACTACTAGGCGGAAGACTAACTGGGCATTTGGGATGATGGGCAATATTTATATGTGAATTAGGAAATAAGAGGGGATTGTCCACAGATCGAAGATTAAGAAAGGATGATGTAGGGAAGGTCCGGGTTTGAGTGAGTAATAGGGCGATAAGGATGAGTAAGGAATAAAAAGGGAAAGTTAGCCGGTCTGGAGTTTCTCTTATGCACATAGGTCAATATTTGCAGATGACTAAACAGTCCTCCAACAATGCATCGCATAATAAAAGGTTCATGTTGGCGTCATGGGTAAACCACGTAAAATGCACACGGTAGTCAACGTGCTAAAGATAGCGGCTCTGGAGGATCTGGCTGCACAGGCGACCAGACTCTTCCGCGATTTCGTCGCCAGATTTCAAGGGGGTGATGATTCGATCCAGCCTGTATGTCGAAGTGACCGGCCGCGGATAGTTGAAGTGCTGGTCCCTCATAGTACTTATTGAAGACCGAAGGCTCTACCGGCTACACGGAACATAATCGGATTCAACCTAAGAAGGCAAACGCCATAGGAACTTTAAGAATTCCTATCGCGAATGCGCATCTCCTTCGGAATACAAACGTACGGTTCGACACTCGTCAGACAGACACGCGACAACACATCTACGTTACAGAGATAGAAAATAAACTAAACGTCCTCGGTTCCGACTTTGAAACAGTTCACACGCAAAACTTACACATGCGGAAAGAACAACTTTCCCATATCATCGAACAGAAAATCGACGAATTTTGACACGACATCCTGAAAGACCGACTCAACGACAGGAAAGTCAGTCTGCACGTTCGACAACGACAACACGGCGGACAATCCAAACGACGCACGCACACCCACGAATTATTTCACGACGTATACAGAATTAAAACTCACCTCCTGAAAACTAAATAATAAAAAATCCTCCAGTTTCGATAACATTCCTAATATTGCTCTCAAAAATCTGCCACAGCAATTCATATATAATTACGCGATGCTATTTAATGATTGACTAAATAGAACGTATTTCCCCACCGGTTGGAAGACGGCAAAATTAATAACCATAATAAAAAAGAAAGGCAAAGAGGGAAGTAATCCAACGGATTACCGACCAATTAGCCTCCTAGCGAATATTAGTAAAGTTTTCGAAACTGTCATAAGCAAATCATTAACGACGTACTGTGACGCAAATAGCATTATCCCAGAGACGCAATTCGGGTACAGGTATCAACATTCGACAATACATGCGATTTCCAAATTTACATCCGACATTTGTTGGGTGTGAAACGCCGGCGAATGCGTAGGCGTAGTCCTTGTACACCTAGAGAAAGCTTTTGACACGGTGTGGCTGAACGGTCGCTTCCTCATCCTCCTGAAGAGGATGCATCTTGTCAAAATGATCTGGGACATGCTACATGGCAAAGAATTTATCGTCACGGAACACAATTGTTCGCCCACGAAAACCTTCGCGATTCAGAACAGCTTGCAGCATGGCACTGTCAATTCCCCCATCTTGTTTAGCATATACATTAGCGATTTACTCCGTATGTTAAGAGAAATTGTAAAAAATCATGCAGCAATAAAAAAAGTGAAAATCGACACGAAATCGTCCTTAGTACGGCGGCTAGTATAACTTACGGGAAGAGGAGAAATTTTTTCGTTTTATTTCCCCTTTTATCTCTCCCACTTAATCATTTTACTGTGTTTTTCGTAACTTTGCAGATTGCTCATAGTTACTAGTAATGTATAATATAATCTGGAAATAAATAAAAACATATATACCTCATCTACGTCCTCATCCCTCGTCCCCCTTTCCTCCTATTTATTTATTTATTTATTTATTTATCTATTTTATTTATCTATATTTATTTATCCATCCCCATACCCACTTAAAACCAAAAGTTGTATAATTTTCGTGCCTTTTCTATACATAGGCAAACCCGCATACTAATATTATATAAGATAGTTGTTAAGTTTATATTACCCAATAGCGATAAGCGCGGTAGAGGAAGTTTGATCCTAGATCGCGAGTGCTTCACGCTGGAGCCATCGATCTCGTAGTCTAAGTATTCATTTGTAACCCTTTTGTACGTTTGGTTCTTTTATATGTATATTATTATATCTAGTTTTTGGCGCATTAAACGTATGTTAAATTGGAAAAAAAAAAAAAAAATTGGAACATAATCGGAAAGCGATGGGCATTCAGCGCCTGCACGGTGGGAATTGAAAGCATGTGGTGCATGGGCCAGGTACCGCGAGACATAATAAAGGGGAACTTCGGGAACATCAACTCTTCACTTGATCGTGCCGAGCTGCTCCCGAGGCATCAACGATCCATCCTCATGCTAGTGAGATGATTTAGGCCTCCATGCAGAAGAAAGTAAGCCATCAACTTAGGAGGAAGATGAATTCATGCCCCAGATCTGATGGATTACGGTGATCTGCGGAGGGCTGATCCAGTCATCAAACAGCTTACGTCGACGTTTAATTATAGTGACGTGCGTTATTTTCACTATTTTCAATTGTTAATCAGACTCAGTATGCTCATTAAATAACCTTATATCTTTTATATAGAAATTATAAGTATATTGATCTAAAGAAAAGTCTCTTTTCTCCCAAGATAAATTGTCCACGAGCAATATGTTGACTTTCGGCGCGGGATCCAGATCAGCGACGGTGCTACGGCGGACCGAACCGACATAGCGATAGGGTTAACGCCAGTGGGGTGGTGACTGAGACGATACTGGCCGCCTTGAGTGGACTTGCTCCGGATAGACTTGGAAGGGATCTCTCGGATGGCGGGATCCTCGGAAGGGACCTAAGACCCTTGCTGATCTTGATCGTGTCAGTCGTCGGTTCACCTGAAAGAGAGACAGTAGCAACTGGGGCCGTGACATCCCGTGCCGAATCACCGTAGGGACCGGCCTCGGCACTAGATAGGGTAGAACAGTGTTCACCGACGGAACGGCACTGGGCGGCGATCGACGGGATGGTCGCGAAACCACCCGCGTCATCTTTTTACGCAGGAGGTTGGCGGGAAATCGCTCCTCGGCTGTGACCGATTGGGTCTGGCAAATGGCATCTTTCACAGGGGGTGACGCGACACGCGGACATATCAGACAGGCTCGTGTTCGATGGTGCTCGTCCGCGAAGTTGGTGAGGCCACACACTCCCTAGACGAACCGTGGCTCAATACCAGAACAGTGGAAGGTATTTCGGGAGCCTGCCGATCCTACTGTACGACAACGCTCCCCTTTGCCCCGTCAGTATCCCACCGTAGTAACAGAAGCGGCACAGAAACTCAGTGGCGAGAGGGCAGGTTACCGTGTCGCGAGGTGGGTTTCGTCATGCCATCATGATCCGTGCCAACGGCGATCTCACTGAAAATTTTGTAAAGATAGGGAGAGGAACAATCGGTGGCACTAGGTACAGAGGGAATGAGAATCCGTCGTAAAAGTTGAAAAAATTGGACTGTTGCGATTTGGATCGGTGGCTATTACAGAGCAGTGGTAGGATGAAAGCAGAGTGCAGAAAAGTTGTAATGTCCGAAGAAGAATAGAAATTCTATGGGAGTTAAAAGTGAGTGAGAGTACTCTGGTGTCGAGTCTCGGGCAATCGGGGATCGACGAGTAGAAAATTGGATGTAAAGTTTCCAAAATTGGGACTGTTTCGATGGATGTTTGTAACTACTCAAGGCGATGGGTGGGGTTCCCGAAATCGAATCAAAAATACAACTTTTATGTCAGTATCGACTTGGACGTAACGTGGCGGATGGGCTGTTGTCGAATCAGAGTGGGATAAAACAGAGGAAAGAACGGATCTCGTTTTCTGTATATAGTCGGCGTGTCCGGGATTATAAATAAATAAGGAACAATAGGTAGGGTAGGAAGAGAGAAAATAGAATAAAGCAAAAGTGTAAAATATGTACCAAAATAGAAAATAAAAACCCAACAATAACCAGCGAAAGTACACAAAAATAAACAACCTCTTTGTTAAGGGAAATGAAAAAAAAATAAATAAAGAACGTAGAAATACGTCTAGATAGCGGTGACAGAAGAAAGGAACAAGAGAGGGGACTACGTGCGAGTTTAACCCTTTCGGTACGGAGGAGCTGGTCGCGGTTATACAATCGCCGTACGAAAAAGTTTTCCACAAGGGTGATTGCACTGTACGCCATTGTAAGCCGCGAAAACGTGATTTGCGGTATTCATAGAAATCTCGAGCGTGATTGACTCTAAACTTTTCATTCGAACCGCGACAGTCATCAGTGACGTTTTGTGGATGCCGCCAATAGACGACGGTAGTACCCGCAGTAGTACCGAAAGGGTTAAGGGAGTAGCACAGTCTGACGGTGCTTAAAAATTAGTCATAGTTTAACACGCTAACTGCAAACTACGAGATATTTCATAGGTTCTTTACGGTAAATATGCAGTTCAGCGGTTTTGCCTTAAACATGTCCGTTTTTTCTGGTTTTTTCACAAAAGGCTTTATTTGTGCCTCAATAAAGAATATAGATCGGAGGAGCCTGAAAAAGTAATCTTCTTTTACTAATTTTTTGACAAAAAACATAAAATTGTTAAAAACTACACAATGCGTGGATGGAACCCTCAGATTTTTGAATATCTTATACACGAGATTCTGAATAACTTTTATCTGAACAATGATTGCCCCTTGGCCCTAATTTCCGAGATATTTGCAAAAATTGTTCACACTATCAAATTGTGTCCGCCTGTACATGTGCCGTGGATCGGTTTCAAAGATCGCTTATCATTTCTTTTTACAAACAAACACCGGCGAACCTATATAACGGGTGATCAGTATGTTGCTTGACGCCCAGGAAGCTATGTTCATTCCGTAGACTCATTTTCAAAACTCACGAACCCTTACATCACCCCAACCATCACTCGATCTAATCCTTAATAAAGATTTAATAAAGATTCGATTTTTGAATTTTTGCTTATATGGCCAGCCGTTTGACGGCGGTCGGGATATAAGTCTAATTGTAAGCCATACCTACCCCAATTACTTGATTAAGCAAAACCTATCTTATTATTAACACTGAACGTACCGGTACTTTGCACCTACCTATTCTTACCATGAGGAGTCATTTGACTCCTTATGAAATAAATGTTGATTTTCAGAAAGAAATTTCTAATTTATTAAAGGAAATAATTTACCACATAATTTCTCATTTCTAATAATGTAATCAAAAATATATTTTTATTTCTGTAAACAAAATAATCGGTTAAGTACATTTTTTACGTGTGATTGGCGTCTCCTTCGTGCATTTCCCACAGACAAATCTTTCACAAATTGTACAATTTTGTGTTGTTTTATTTCCTGTGCACAACTTTATCTGACATTTTTTCCGTGCGGATTGTGGATTATTGTTGCTCCTTGTTGATTGTTGATTCTCGCTGGTTTTCCGTTCCCTCTTCCTAAAGGTTATGGTACTCTGCTACGAGCTCGTCTACTAATTGTAGCAGAGAGTGTTGCCTTCATATTTTCAATTCAGTTGTTTCCTGATTATCCATGCATTAATTCCGGCGAAATCCAAGATATTAAAAAATACTTGTACGGGCCATCTATTGCATTTAGATTTGACGTTACATTTTTGCACCACTTGGTCAACCATATCGACGCCAAATTTAGTTTTATTATAATAAGTAATTGTGTTACGGATCCAATCTTGTGGTTCAGTTCGTTGTGGCAGGCACGATGTTGGGTTGTAAGGCCAACGTGTGAAATAGACAGGCGTGAAGGACCAAATGATTCGGCTGGCTTCCACTCGGTGGTCCAACGCTTGGACGTTGCCACAAGATGCTGAGTTGAATGCTGAGTTGATTTGATTTTATAACAGATAGTCAATCCACGGGACTGATTATCTATAAAACTGGTTGAGTGATGCAGACAGTCTGTGCAGACTGCGTGTTGTGACTGATTGATGTTGACTGACGAATTTGCTGATGTGTACTTAACAACTGACTGTTTGGTGGATACTGAAGAACTGACTGTGTGATGGATACTGGAGAACTAACTGTGCGATGCCCAATCTTTCGAAGTCAAGGATTGAAGAAAGGGAATTGGATTCTCTCATTAGTGGTTGACAGGACCGAGGGTGGGCCCTCGGTTCGCGAATCAGTTGCCCCGAGTGAAGTGACCCTTCTTGATGTGCCCGTTACTTTATGGCTTCGAAATTCGTGACATCGTACATGGGCTGGTCCATTCTTTTGCAAGTCTATTGTCAGCCAAATCCTAAGTGCTGTTGCCTGCTTTCTAAATCAATGGCTAAAGAATGCCACGTGTCCGGTGACCCGAGGGAAATAAAGAACAGTTTGTAAAGTGGATTGAAAATGAAGAAAATAGAAGGCACGAAACTTAAAATAAAACAGCAGTTAGGATCTGGCTGCCAGAAGACCGTAACGGGTCTTCTAGGTCTGGGATTTGTCGCAAGATGGGACAACGCGTATGACTAAATAATCTTAAACAGATTGTTTCGGGTGTTTTCTTCCTATTGCTTTTGGTTTTAAAGGATTTATGTTTAGTACTCGGTATCATAACTTTTTTTCTCGGTTTTGATTTATAAATTGTTAGCGTACAGTCATTTGATATTTACACTACTGTAGAAAAAAGCTTCATGTTATCTTTTGCCGTTTTTGCAAGTGCGGGCAATTTTCTTCTGTTTGCACGTATTGTTCCCACTAATGTTGTCCCTTTTGCCAACAATTTATTATATATGCTATATGTTTTATTATATATCCTGTTATATATGCTCGTCTGCCTATCCTGCTTCTGTCGCTTGCCGGGGTT
>NW_016918204.1:0-9494 GCF_001483705.2 Eufriesea mexicana
TCCGTCCATACAGCCATCCATCCATACATACATCCATCGATACTTCCATCCTTCCATACGCCCGTCCATCCATACGTCCACCCGTCCAGACATTCATCGATCCATACGGCCATACATGCATACATCCACACATCGATACATACATCCATACATCCATACATCTATACATCCATAAATCTATACATCCATACATGCATGCATACATTCATTCTTACATCCATACATTCATACATACATACATCCATACGTGCATAAATCCATACATGCATTCATCCATGCATCCATCCATCCATACATCCATCCGTCCATCCATCCATACATCCATCCGTCCATCCATCCATGCATCCATACACACATCAACACACAGATCCATACATACACGCATGCATTCATCCATACATACATCCATAAAAAACATCCATACATACATTCTGACATACATCCATACATACGTCCATACATACATCCATACAATCGTACATACATACATCCATGCGTACATCCATACATACATCCATACAAACATCCATACATACATCCATACATACATCGAATCATACATCCATTCATACATCCATCCATACATCCATAAATACATCCTTACATACATAACTCAAATTCATCCATCCACTCAAACAAACATACATACATACATATATTCATTCATACATCCATCCATCCATACATCCATCCATCCAGACATCCATCCATCCATACATCCATACATATATACATCCATACATACATACATACGTAGATCCGTCCATCCATACATCTATCCATCCATACATCCATCTATCGATACAGCCATCCATCCATACATCCATCCATCCATACATCCATCCATCCATACATCCATCCTTCCATATATCCATCCATCAATACACCCACCCATCCATACATCGATCGATCCATACTTCCATCCATCCATACAGGCACTCATCCATACATCCATAGATATATCCATACATATATCCGTACAATCATCCATACATCCATCCATACATCCATACATACATCCATCCATACATATCTCATATAAATCCATTCGTTCAAGCATACATACATACACACATCCATTCATTCATACATAAATCCATCCATACATCCATCCATCCAGATTTCCATCCGTCCATTCATCCATACATATATACATCCATACATACATACATCCGTAGATCCGTCGATCCATACATCTATCCATCCGTACATCCATCTATCGATACAGCCATCCATCCATACATCCATCCATCCATACATCCATCTTTCCAAACATCCATCCATTCATACACCCAGCCATCCATACATCGATCGATCCATATATCCATCCATCCGTACCGGCACCCATTCATACATCCATAGATATATCCATACATACATCCGTACAAACATCCATACATCCATCCATACATGCATCCATACATACGCCCTTCCATACGCGCATCCATAAATCCATACATATGTCCAATCATACATCCATCCATATATCCATACACACATCAATACATCCATACATCCATACATCCTTCCATTCATGCATCCATTAATCCATACATCCATACATCCACCATCCATATATACACAAATCCATCCATTCGTACTTCCATCCCTCGATACTTCCATCCATCCATACATCCATACATATACACATACATACATCCATACATACATAACTCAAATACATCCATACATTCATATATACATACATACATACATCCATACAATCATACATCCATCCATCCATCATCCATCCATCCAGACATCCATCCATCCAGACATCAATCCATCCATACATCCATACATATATACATCCATACATCCATAAACCCGTCCAAGCATACAGCCATACATCCATATATACATCCATACGTACATCCACACACCCGTACATACACCCATTCACACATCCGTACATACATCCATACATACATCCATACATACTTCCATACCCACACCCATACATAATTGAAACATCCATACATACATACATGCATACATCCATCCGTCCATACAGCCATCCATCCATACATACATCCATCGGTACTTCCATCCTTCCATACGCCCATTCATCCATACGTTCACCCATCGATACATCCATCGATCCATACAGCCATACATCCATACATCCACACATCCATACATTCATCCATACATCCATACTTCCATACATACATAAATCCATTCATCCATACATGCATGCATACATTCATTCTTACATCCATACATTCATACATACATACATCCATACATGCATAAATCCATACACGCATACATCCATACATCCATCCATACAGAAATCCATCCGTCCATCCATCCATGCATCCATACACACATTAACAGACAGATCCATACATACACGCATACATTCATCCATACAAACATCCATAGATACATTCTAACATACATCCATACATACATCCATGCATACAGCCATACATACATCCATACATACACCAACACATTCGTCCATACACACATCCATAAATCCATCCATACAAACTTCGACCCATCCACGCTTCCATCCATCCATCCATCCATCCATCCACCCATACATCCATCCACACACCCATACGTTCATACATCCATACATCCTTACATCCGACCGTCCGTACATCATACAATCCATACATCCATCCATCCATACAACCAGTCATCCAACCATACATCCGCCCATCCACACATCCACCCACACATACATCCATCGATCCATAAATTTATCCACTCATACATCCATGCATGTATACATCCATACATCCACTCGTCCATACATCCATAAACACGACCATTCGTACTTCCATCATTCGATACATCCATCCATCCAAACATCCATACATATATAAATCCATTCATCGATACATCCGTACATACGTCCATCCGTACCTCAATCCACCCACACTTCCACCAATCCAGTCAGCCATCCATCTATACATACATCCATACATTCATCCATTCATACATCCATACACACATACATACATCCATACAAGCATCCAAACAAACATCCATACACACATCCATACATACATGCATACACGCACCCTTAAATACATCCATACATACAACAGTTCTACCGTCCATCCACCCATCCGTTCATTCACCCACATATCCTTATATCCATGCATCTGTACATCCATACATGCGTGCATCAATAAATCCATACATACATAACTCAAATACATCCATACATTCAAACAGCCATACATACATCCATACATACATTCATACATACATCCACAAGAACACCCATACATACATCCATGCATACAACCTTACAAACACCCATACATACACCCATGCAAACATCCATACATACATCCATACAAACATCCATAGATATATCCATACATACATCCGTACATCCATCCATACACTCATCCATACGTCCTCGCATCCATACATCCATAACTCCTACCATCCGTACCTTCATCCATTGATACATCCATCCATCCATACATCCATACATATATATTCATCCATACATGCATACATACGTACATCCATCCATTCATACCTGAAATCATCCATACATTCATCCATCCATACTGCCATCCTTCTATACATCCATCCATCCATACATCCACCCTTCCATACATCCATCGATCCATACATCGATCCATCCATATATCCATTCAACAATCCATTCATCCATCAATACATCCATACATACATCAGTACATATATCCATACATACAAACATACACTCATTCATACACACTCCCATACATACATCCATCCATACATCCATACACACATCCATACATGCATCCATACGAACATCCATACATACATCCATGCATACCTCCATACAATCATCCATACATACATCCACGCATACAACTCTAAATACATCCATAAATGCATTCATACAAACGTCCACCCAACCATGCATTCATGCAAACGTATATCTGTAAATAAATACATCCATCCATCCATATATCCTGCCATCCACACATACATCCCTCCATACATCCATCCGTCCATACACCCATACATCCATACATATATACATGCGTACATCCATACTCCCGCACATCCGTCCATCCATACGTTAATCCATCCATAAATCCATCCATCCATACAGCCATCCATCCATACATACATCCATCCGTACTTCCATCCTTCCATACACCCAACCATACATACGTCCACATATCCATTCACCCATCGATCCATACAGCCATACATACATACAGCCATCGTTCCATACATCTGTCCATCGATACATCCATCCACCAGTCCATCCATCCATGCATACATCCATACATACATCAATACACACATCCATACATACACCCATACATACATGCATACATACACCTTTAACTGCATCGATACATACATGCATACAGACATCCATAGATGCATCCATACATCCGTCCATCCATGCACCCATCCATCCATCCATGCACCCGTTCATACAAACATCCGTCCATGCATCCTTTCATCCACACATGCATACGCACATAAATCCTACCATCCGTACTTCCAACAGTCGATGCATCCATCCATCCATGCATCCATACATTCACCCATACACACATCTTTAACTACATCCATACATTCATTCATACATACAACCATACATTCATACATACACCCATGCATCCGTCCAACCATACACTCATCCATTCATCCATGCACCCGTTCATCCACCCATCCTTTCACCCACTCTTCAGTTTACCCACGCATCCATTCATCCACCCATATATCCATACATCCATACATACATCAATACATACATCGATACATACTCTCATACACTCATTCGTCCATACTTCCATACATATATAATTAGATACACTAGCACATACATCCATTCATACATCCATACATACATCCATACATACTTCCATGCATAGATCCATGCACACATCCATGCATTCATATATACATACAACCATACATCCATCCATACATCATCCCTTCCATACATTCATCGATCCATACAACCATCCATCCATACATCCATCCACAAATCCATCCATCCATATAAACATGCATACCTACTTCAATACGTACATCCATACACACAATCATAAATACATTCATACATACATCCATACATACATCTATAAAAATATCCATTCAAACATCCATGCATTCATCCGTACATACATCCACACATACATCAATGCATACATCCATACATACATCTATAAAAATATCCATTCAAACATCCATGCATTCATCCGTACATACATCCACACATACATCAATGCATACATCCATACATACATCTATAAAAATATCCATTCAAACATCCATGCATTCATCCGTACATACATCCACACATACATCAATGCATACATCCATACATATATACATACATACATCCAAACATACGTAAATCCGTCGAACCATACGTCAATCCTTCCACTCATCCACCCATACATACAGCCCGCCATCCATACATCCATGCAACCATTCATCCATACATCCATAAATCCAGCAATTCGTAGTTCCATCCTTCAGTACATACATCCATGCAACCATCCATACATATATACATCCATACATGCATACATACATGCATCCATACAAGCAACCATACATACATCCATGCATACATCCTTACCGCCATACAGCCATCCTTCCACACATACATCCATCCGTAGTGCCATCCTTCCATACACCCATACATTCATTCGTCCACCCATCCATGCATCCACCGATACATACAGCCGTACATTAATACGTCCATCGATCCATACATGTGTCCATCCATACATTCCTTCACCAATCCATCCATCCATCCATACATGCATACATTCATACATCCATACCTCCTTAAATCCATCCATCCATACATACATACAACCATACATCCATACATCCATACATCCATACGTCCATCCATCCGTATATCCGTCCAACCATACATCCATACATTCATACTCCCATATATCCATAAATCCATCCACCAATCCATCCACCCATCTATACTTACATACATACATCAATACATACATCCATACATACAAACATACATTCATTCGTACATACATACATACATTCACCCATACATCCATACCTCCACACATCCATACATGTATACATCCATACATCCATACGTCCATCCATCCGTCCATCCATACATACATCCATCCATAAGACCATCCATCCATACATACCTCCACAGATACATCCATCTTTCCATACATCCATCCATACATACATCCATACAACAATCCGTCCATCCATCCAGCCATACATCCATACATACATCAAAACATACATCCATTCATACACAAATCCATTCGAACATACATACATCCATACACACGTGCTTCCATACATCCATACATACATTTATAGATATATCCATACATACATCCGTACATACATCCATATATACATCTTTAACTACATCCATACATGCATTGATAAATACATCCAGACATTCATCCATCCATGCACCCATCCATCCATCCATGCAACCGTTCGAATGCAATCCATGCATTCGTACATCCACATATGCATACATCCATAAATCCTACCATCCGTACTACCAACAGTCGATGCATTCATCCATCCATACATCCATACATACATACATCCATACATCCATACACCCATACATCCATACACCCATACATCCATACATCCATAATCCACACATATATACATCCATACATCCATACATCCGTACATATATCTATGCGTACATCCATCCGCCAATGCGCCCATCCATCCATCCATTCATACATACATAAACGCATACATCCATACATACATCCATACATACATCCATTCATACATACATACATACGCCTTCGAATACATTCATCCATTCATCCATTTATACATCCATACATACACCCAATCATACATCCATACAAACATCCATACCTACACCATACATACATCCATGCATTCATCCATAAATAAATCTATACATACATCCATACATACATCCATCTAAACATCCATACATACACACATCCATACATCCATAAATCCGTCCAATCATGCAACCACCCATCCATACATACATCCATACATCCATCCACACATCCTCACATACACACATACACACATCCATACATTCGTCCATAGATATACCCATACATACATCCGTACATACATCCATACATCCATCCATACACGCATCCATACGTACGCCCTTCCATCCATCAATGCGTTATTCCTTGCACCCACACTTTCACCCACTCTTTAGTTCATCCACCCATCAAATCACCCAGCCGCACATCCATACATCCACACATCTGTCCTTCCATACATCCATCCATCCATACATAATCCCACCCATACATCCATCGACCCATACACCCATCCATCCATACAACTATCCGTCCATACATCCACGCAGCCATACATCTATCCACCCAAACATACATCCATCCACATATCCATCCAGCCGTGCATGAACCCATCCATAAATATTTCCATCCAAACATCCATTCATCTATCCATATATCCATCCATTCATCCATTCACCCATAAACGTATCCACCCATACATACGTCCATCCATACATCCATCCATCCATACGACCATGCATTCATCCATACATGCGCCCATACTTTCATCCATACATACATCCACCCATACATACATCCATACAACCACACATCAATATATCCATAAGTCCATCAATCCGTACTTCCATCCATCGATACCTCCATCCATCCATACATCCATACACACAGCAATACATACATCCATCCATCCATACATCTATACATATATACATCCATACATCCACGCATCCGTACATCCATACATTCGTACATCAATACATCCTTTCAACCATACAACCATACACCCGTAAATCCATACATCCATAATCCATACATATATACATCCATACATCGATACATCCGTATCATCCACACATCCATCCAACAATCCATCCACCCATCTATACATCCATACATACATCAGACCATATGTCCATACATACACTCATACATTCATTCATACATACTTCCATTCATACATCATTACATACATCCATACATCCATGCATACTTCCATACCAACATCCGTACATACATCCATGCATACATACGTACATACATCCATACAAACACCCATACATTCATGCATGCATACATACATACATACATCATTACATACATCCATACATGCACCCATATATACATCCATTCGAACATCCATACATACATCCATGCATCCTTCCATACAAACATTCATACATACATCCATGCATACATCCGTACATACATCCATACAAACATCCACACATACGTGCATGCATACATCCATACATACATCCATACAAGCATCCGGAAGTACATCCATACAACCATACATTCATGCACCCATACATACATCCATACACAAATCCATAAATACATCCATACACACATCCATACATACATCCATGGATATATCCATACATACATTCGTACATGCATCTATAGATACGTCATTCCCTCCATTCATGCAACCCTTCTTCCACCCATCCATTAGCACACCCTTCAGTTCATCCAACCATCCATTCATCCACCCGCACATCGATACAGACATACATCTCTCCTTCCATACATCCATCCATTCATACATCATCCCGTCCACACATCCATCGATCCGTACATCCATACATCCACACATCCATAAATCCATCCATCCATACATCCATCCAGCCATACATATATCCATACATACATCCATACATTCATCCATACATCCATCCATCCATACATCCATCCATTCATTCATTCATCCATCCATACAAACATACATTCATACATCCATACATCCATGCATACATACATCCATACATCCATACATAAATACATACATACATACATCTATACATCCATTCATCCATACATCCATACATCCATACATCCATACGTTCATGCATGCATACATCCATAAATCCATCCATCTGTAGATTCATCCATCCGTTCATGCATCCTTCCGTACATCCATCCAGCCATTCACCCAACCATCCATACATCCATCGATCCAAACATCCATACATCTATCCATCCATCCATCCATCCATACATCCTTACATACATCATTACATACATCCGTACAAACACAAATACATTCGTACATACATACACCCATACGCACATCCATCCATGCTTCCATCCATACATCCACACGTACATTTATACACACATCCATACATACATCCATTGATATATCCATACATACATCCGTACATACATCCTTACACCAATCCATACATGCATCCATTCATCTGTACATCAATACAACCATCCATCCATATATCCTGCCAAATACACATACATCCACCCACACATCCATCCATCCATACACCAATACATGCATACATCCATACATCCATACATATATACATCCATACATCCATACTCCATTCCATTCATACATCCACCCATACATACGTCCATACAAATCGACATCCATATATCCATACATCCGTGCATTAATCCATGCATAAATACATTCATCCAAGCATCCACTCATCCGTCCATACATCCATGCATTCATTCATCCTTCCATAAGTTCAT
>NW_016918205.1:0-245 GCF_001483705.2 Eufriesea mexicana
ACTACTGCTGGCGTCCACCGACCTAGCCAAACCTTACCTCACCAAACGTAACATAACACAACCAAGCGTGCCGCGACCGCTATTCCTGGCATCCAGGGGACAAGGAGAGTGCGATATCACACAATAGGGCATTGAAGTCCGTAGAATTGCAGTGTCTGGCACAAATGTCGCAGCTCTCCCAGCCTAACCCAACAGAGCCTAACACAACCAAACGTAACCATGCTGAGCCTAACGTGCCGCCATCA
>NW_016918206.1:0-2669 GCF_001483705.2 Eufriesea mexicana
ACACTGCTATTCGGTGTACTTCTGCGCTCTACATTGCTCTGGTATACACTGCTCGACTCTGTCGAGGCCAGCAGCAGTGGTTGGGACAATATAAGTTGGGTTAGGTTACTTTGGTTCGGCTACGATAGGTTATGTTAGGAGATGGTAGCTCAGACTTTTGTGCTATACTATAGTTTCGGTCGATACCCGAGTTCTACATTGCCCTGCTATACTCTGCTTGGCTCCCGTGAGGCCAGCAATAGTGGTCGCGGCACGTCAGGTGGAGTCAGGTTACGTGAGGGTATGTTAGGTTGGGATAAGTGTGGTTAGGACAGCTTTGACTCCTGCGCTATACACTGCTTTTCGATGGATTTCTGCGCTCTACTCTGCTTTAGAATACTATGCTTGGCTCTGGAGATGTCAGCAATTGTTGCCTAGGCACGTTAGTTATAGTTAGGTTACGTTCGGCTGGTTTAGCTTCAGTTCGGTTAGGTTAAGATAGCTCTTACTTTTGTGCTCAACACAGATATTCTATGGGCTCCTGCGCTTCACTGTGCTCTATCATATTCCGCTTAACTCTGGAGTCGCCAGCAGTAGCGGTCGCGGCATGTTTGGTTGGGTCTTGCTACGTTAAGTTAGGTCAGTTTAGGTGGGGTTTGGTCAGGATATCTTCGACTTTTGTGCTATTCGTTGCAGTGCGGTCGATTTCTACGCTCTACTGTTCTCTAGTGTTTACTGCTTGGCTCTGCGGAGGTCAGTCATGGTGGTCTCAGCGCGTTAGGTTGGGGTTGGTTACGTTTGGTTATGTTAGGTTTGGTTATGTTAGGACTGGATATATCTAACTTTTATGCTGTACACTGCCTTTCGGTCGATTTCTGCACTCTACTCTGCTCTAGTATGTTCTGCTTGGCTCTGGGGTTGCCAGCAGTAGCTTCCACGGCAAGGTAGGTAGTGTTGCATTACGATTGGTTATGTTACGCTTGATTGCTTTAGGACATGATAGCTTTGACTTTATGCTATACACTGCTATTCTGTGGATTTCTGCGCTCTTCATTGCTCTAATATTCTATGGTCGGCACTGGGCAGGCCAGCAATAATAATCTCGGCACATTATGTTGTATTATGCTACATTTGGCTAGGTTAGCATAGGGCAGTCTAGCTTAGGATATCTTTGACTTTTGTTCTCTGCACTGCCTGGTCTATGGAATTCTGCGCGCTACTTTCGTCTAATATGTCTTGCATCGCGGCGGGGAGGCCTGCAAGTGCGGTCGAGTCACGTTTGTTTGCGTTATGTCACGTTTGGTTTGTTAAGTTAGGACAGGTTACGTTAGGATAGGTTAGGTTATGTTAGGCATGACTTTTTTGCTTTGCACTTCACTCCGGCAGATATCTGCGCCCTACTGCGCTCTATCTTAATCTGCCTGGCTGTGGTGATGACAACTATGTTGGTCCAGGCACGTTAGGCTGACTTATGTTACGCTTGGTTGTTACGTTTGGCATGGTTAGGATTGGATAGCATTGACTTCCGTCCTATACACCGCTATTCGGGCTATTTCTGCGCTCTACATTGATGTGCTACACCCTGCTAGACACTGAGTGTGCCGGTAATAGCGGTCGCGTCACGTTAGTTAGTCTTTGGCTACGTTTGGGAGTTTTAAGATTGGTAACGTTAGGAGAGGATAGCTGTGGCTTTTGTGCTATGCACAGCTATGCGGAGGATTTCAGCGCACTTCTGTGCCCTAACATATTCAGCTTGGATGCGGGAAGGCACGCAATAATTGTCTCGGCACGTTACGCAGTGTTAGGGTACCTAATGGACACGTTAAGTTAGGTTAGGTTGGGTTGGGATGCCTTCGTCTTTTGTGCTTTACACGGCAATTCGCCGGGTTTCTGCGCTCTACTGTGCTCTGGTATATTCTGATTGGCCCTGTGATGGTCAGCAACGCAGGGCTAGGCACGTCAGGCTTGGTTACTTTTCGCTTGGTTTTGTTACGATTGGTCAGCTTAGGAGAGGTTAGCATAGACTTTCCTGCTATAGACGGCTAGTAGGTCGATCTCTGCGCTCTACCATGCTCTAATATGCTCTCCTTCGATCCTGGAGGTCAGCAATAGTGGTTTAGGTCCTTTAGGTGGAGTTAGGTTACGGTTGGTTATGTTATGTTTGGTTAGGCTGGGCTAGGACAGCTACCACTTTTGTGCTATACACAGCTATTCGGTGAAATTCTGCGCTATCCTGTGCTATAGTGTGATCCGCTTGGCTATGGGGTGGCCAGCAATTGTGGTCTCTGCCATACAGGTGTAGTAAGATTGCGTCAGATTCGGGGACCCTGGGGTGGCCAGAAATAGTGCTGGCTGCACGTCAGGTTCAGATAGCTTACGTTTGGGTAACTTACAATTGGTTAAGTTAGGAGTGTGTAGCTTCGACTCGTGTGCTATACACTGTCATTCCGCGGACTACTGCGCTCGACGGTCCTCTAATATGGTCAGCCTGGCTTTGGGATGGACAGCAGTATTGGTATCGGCAAGTTATGTGGTGTTATGCTACGTATGGTTAGGTTAGGTTAGGACTTGTTAGGTTATCGTATCTTTGACTTTTGTGCTTTACGCGGCAATGCGTATTGTGCGGCACGGTATTTTCTGATTGACTCGGTGGATGTCTGCAACAGTGGTCTAAGCACGTTAGGCTGAGT
>NW_016918207.1:0-1034 GCF_001483705.2 Eufriesea mexicana
GACTTTTGCGCTATACACTGCTACTCGGTGGATTTCTGCCCTCTATTCTCGGGAAACAAGCAACTATGGTCGTGACACGTAGTTCTGTGTTAGGTAACGTTTGGTTAGGTTGCATTGGGTAATGTTTGGTCAGTATATCTACGACTTTCGTGCTACATACTGTTATTCGGTGGATTTCTGAGCTCTACTCTCCACTACTATGTTCTGCTTTGCTCTGTGGAGACCAGCAATCGCGTTCGATGCACGTTATTTTGAGTTAGGTTACGTTTGGTTAAGTTATGTTAGCTCGTTAGGTATGGATAACTTCGACTTTTGTGCCACACACTGCCATTCTATGCACTTTAGCGCTCTACTGTGCTCCATCTTATTCTGCTTACGTCTGGGGGCGCCAGGAGTAGTAGGCGCGGTACGCTGACTTGGGTTATGTTACGTTTGGTTAGGCTTGGTGTGGATAATTCTGACTTTTGCGCTATTCACTGCAATGCGGCGGACTTCTGCTCTCTACAGTCCTCTAGCATATTCTGCTTGTCTTTTTGGAGGTCAGCAATAGCGGTCGGGTCACGTTAGGTTTATTCAGGTTACGATTTGTTGTTACGTTTGATTAGGTTAGGATAGGATAGCTTTGACTTTTGTGCTATACATTGTTATTTGGTGGATTTCTGCGCTCCAATCTCCTCTAATATGTTCTGCCTGGCTCTGGGGTGGCCAGCAATAGTGGACGCGGCACGTTATGTTGAAGTCCTTTACGTTTATTTATGTTAAGATTGGTTTGGTGAGGTTACGATAACTTTGACGTTGAGCTATACACTGCAATGCGGTGTATTTCTTCGCTCCTCTGTGCTCTGGAATATTCTGCCTCGCGCTGTGGTGGCCAGCACCGGTGGTCACAGCACGATATGTTGTGTTATAATACGTTTGGTTATGCTACGATTGGATAGGTCAGTGCAGGATTGCTTTGACTTTTCTGCTATACATTGATATCCGGTGGATTTCGGTGCTCTACTGTGCTCTAGTATTTTCTGCTTGGCTCTTGG
>NW_016918208.1:0-13064 GCF_001483705.2 Eufriesea mexicana
AAACACAACATAGGCGAACCTAGCCTAACTCAAACTAACGTGCCGAGGCGGCCATTGCTGTCCTCCCTAAAGACATTCAGGGCATACTGGAGCATAGTAAAGCGCTGGAATCCACCGAACAGCAGCGTACATCAAAAATATCCAGGCTATCCAAACCTAACACACACCAACAGAGTATAGTCAAACATAGCCTAACCCGCTATAGCCGAAACCTCTGTTGCTGCCCACCGCAGAGCCAAGCAGGGCATCCTAGAGTACAATAGAGGGCATAAATCCGCCGAACAGCTGTGTAAGGCACTAAAGTTGGAGCTATCCTAACCAAACTTAGCCTAAAACAGCCTAACGGGCCGAAACCGCTATTGCTGCCCCCCTCCCCAAATCCAAGCAGGACATACTAGGGCCTAGAAGAGCGCAGAAATCTTCCGAACAGCAGTGTGCTGCACAAAAGTTAACGCTATCATAACCAAAGTTAGCCTAATCCAACCTAACGGAAAGTAACATGTCCCAACATAACGTGCCGAGACCACTATTACTGGCCTCCCCATAGCGGGGCTGAGAACATTAGAGCAGCGTAGGGAGCAGAAATCTTCCTAATAGCAGACTATAGCACTAAAGTCAAACATATACCCTCCTAATCTAACCAATCGTAACATATTCAAACGTAACCAAACTCAAGCAAACGTGCCGCGAGCACTATCGCTGGCCATCCCAGACACAAGCTGAAAATATTAGAGCGCAGTAGGGCGGAGGAATCGACCTAATTTCAGACTATAGCACTAAAGTCAAAGCTATCCTCTCCTTACGAAACCGATCGTAACATAAGCAAGCGTAGCATAATTCAAACAAACCTGCCGCGGCTACTATTGCAGTCCTCGCCAGAGCCAAGTGGAACACATTAGTTAAGAGCAGAGCGCAGAAGTCCATAGAATCCCAGTGTATAGCAGAACAGTCAAAGCTACGCAAACCTAACCCAAGCCAATGGAGGATAACCAAACATAGCAGTACTCAACCTAACGCGCCGAAAAGAGTACTGCTGCCCCCCCCCCCCTGAGCGAAGCAGGACGTACTAGATCACAGTAGAGCACATAGGTCCAACGAAAAGCTGTGTAAAGCACAAAAGTTAAAGCTATCCTAACGAAACATAGTCTAAACCAGCCTAACCGGGGGCAACCGGGCTCAACATAGCGTGCCGAGACCACTTTTGTTGGCCTTCACGGAGCCAATCTGAAAACATTAGAGCACTGTACACGCAGAAATCCACCTAACAGCAGACTATAACGCTAAAGTTATAGGTACCGTCACCTAACCTAACCAATCGTAACATACCCAAACGTAACGTAACTTAACCTAACGTGCCGAGACCACTATTGCTGGCCTTCCCAGTGCCAGGCCGAAAATGTCAGAGGACTGTAGGGTGCGAAAGTCCACCCAATATCAGGCAATAGCTCTAAAGTCAAAGATATCCCCTCCAAACATAACTAATCGTAACAGAACCAAACGTAGCCTGACACAACCCAACGCGCCGCGACTAGTACCGCTGACATCCCAAGAGCCAAGCAGGACGCAATAGTGGTGCTAAGAACGCAGAAAACCGTATGAGCGCAGTGTATATCAGAAAAGTCAAAGACACACGAACCTAACCCAAACGAACACAAGATAGCCAAGCATTGCCTAACTCAGCCTAGCCAGCCCAGACCGCTGTTGTTGACATCCCCAGGACATACTAGTGTACAGTAGAGCGAAGAAATCCAACGAATAGCAGTGTAAAACAAAAAAGTAAATAATATCCTAACCAAAATTAGCCCAACCCAAGCTAACCGAACGTAACGTGACACAACGTAGCGTGCCGAGGCATTAGTGCTGGCCTTCCAAGAGCCAAGCTGAAAATGTTAGAGCACTGTTTGGCCCAGAAATCTACCTAACAGCAGACTATGTCACTAAGGAAAAAGCTATCCTCTCCTAACCTAATCAACCGAGACATAACCGAATGAACCCAATCTCAACATAAAGTACCGCGAGCACTATTGCAGGCCTCGACGGAGCGAAGCAGAACACGATAGTGGAGAGAAGAACGCAGAAATCCATAGGATCGCAACGCATATCATAATAGTCATAGCTACCCTATCGAACGGAACATAACGAAGCATGGCCTATCTCAACCTAACTTGCGCAGGCCGCCATTGCTGCCCTCCCCAAAGCCAAGCTGGACATACTAGAGCACAGCGGATCGCAGGAATCCAACGAATAACAGTGCATAGCACAATAGTCAACGCTGTCCTAGCCACAATTTTCCTAATACAACATAACCGAAAGTAACGTGTATCAACCTAACGTGCTGCGAGCAGTATTGCTGGCCTCCCAAGAGCCAAACAGTACACGCCAGTGGTGAGTAGTACCCAGGAATCCATAATATCGCGGTGTATATAAGAAAAGTCACAGCTACCCAAACAAACAGGACATAACGAATCATAGTCTAACTCAATCCAACCCACCGAGGCCGCCATTGCTGCCCTCCCCAGAGCCTAGCAGGGCATACTAGAGCACAGTAGAGCGCAGGAGTTCTCCGAATATCTGTGTACGGCACAAAAGTTGAAACTACACTGACCAGACTTAGCCAAGCCCAACCCATCCGAACGTAATATGACTCGACAAATCGTGACGAGACTATTATTCATGTCCTTTCCAGAGCCAAGCAGAAAATATTAGGGCACTGTAGGGCGCAGAAATCCACCTAAAAGCAGACTATGGAACTAAATTCAAAGCCATCCTCTCCTAACCCAACCAAACTTAGCATACCGTAACGATACCCAACTCAACCTAACGTGCCGCGCCCACAATTGCTGTACTCCGCAGAGCCAAGCAGAACACATTGGTGAAGAATAGAACGCGGGAATCCATAGATTCGCAGTGTCTATCAGAAATGACAAAGCTACACGAGACTAACACAAACCAACAGAACGTACCCGAACATAGCCTAACCAAACCTTACGTGCCGAGACCGCTATTGCTGCCCTCCCGATGGCCAAGCAGAATACTCAAGAGCACAGTAGAGCGCAAAGTCCGCGGAAGGCAGTGTACAGTGCAAAAGCCTTGGCAATCCTATCCTAACCTCACCAGGCGTAATATGCCCTACCGCAGCATAACTCAACCTATCGTGCCGTGACCACTATTGCTGGCCTCCCCAGATACGAGTAGAATATACTGGAGCACAGCAAAGCGCAGAAATCCACCGCAGTGCTGTGCATATCGCAAGGGTCAACCATACACTGACCTAACCTGGCCTTACCTATCCTATCCATACGTAGTGTAACTACGCATGGCGTGATGAGACCAACATTTCTGGCCTCCCCAGAGCAGAACAGAGCATATTAGTGCACATTAGAGCGAAGAAGTCCTCCGAATAGCAGGGAACATCGCAAAAGTATAAGTGGCCTATCCTAACCCGGCCGAACGTAATGCACATAAACGTTGGCTAACTCAACCTAACGTACCGAGACTCCCGCTGCTGACCTCCACAGAGACAATCAGAGTGCTTTGGAGCACAGTATTGCGCAGAAATTCAACGAATTGCAGTGAATAGCACAAATGTCGAAGATATCCTAACATGATCTGGCCAAATCTAACCTAACCAAACGTAGCACAACTCAACAGAACGTGCAGGGACCACACTGCTTCTGGCCTGCCCATAGCCCTGGAGAATGCAGTAGAGAGCAGTAAATGACAGAAGAATTCACCGTACGACAGTGTATAGCTCGAAGGTCAAGGCTAACCTAACCAAGCTTAACCTAACCTAACCATACCGAATGTAACCAAACTCTATCTAACGTGATGCGAACGCTATTGCTCGCCTCCTTAGGGTTGAGCAGATTATAGTAAAGCAATGCAGAGCGCGGAAATGCATCGGATAGCAGTACACGTTGCAGAAGTCCAAGACATCCTAACCAAATCTGACCTACCCTAACTTGGCACAACGCGCAATATCTCAACACTGCATGGCGCGGCCACTACTCGTGGCCGTCCCAGAGCAAGGCAGAATGTAGTAGAGCACAGTAGATCACAGAGATCCGCCGAAAAACAGTGTAAATCACGAATGACACAATAGCTTGTCCTAACCTAGTCAAACGTGACATACACAAACGTAGCTGAAACGAACCTAACACAACTAGACCTCCATCGCTGCCTTCCACAGAGACAAGCAGAATGTACTACAGCACAGTGGAGCGCTGGAGTCCACGGCACTGCAGTGAATAGCGCAAAAGCCTTTGATACCTCAACCTAACCTGACCTAATCTAACATAACCAAACGCAGCATAACCAAACATGACGTAACGCGACCATTGCTCCTAGCCTCCCCAGAGAAATGCAGATTGAAGTAGAGCACAGTAGATCACAAAAATCCGCTGAAAAGCAAAATATAGAACGAAAGTCAAGGAAGCATACCATAACAAAGCCGAACGCGACATACCCAAACATAGCCTAGCTCAACGTAACACGACGAGACCACAATTTCTGGCCTCCACGTAGTCAGGCAGAACGTACTAGAGCGCAGTAGTGCGCAGAAATCAACCGCGTTGCAGAGAAGAGCTCAAAAGTGGAAGATATCATAACTTAACCTGACCTAACCCAACCCAACCTAACGTAACCCGACTCAACCTGACGTGCCACAATCACAATTGCACGCATCCCCGGAGTCGAGCTGAGTATAGTAGAGCAAAGTAGGGCGCAGGAATCCCCCAAATGACAAGGTAGAGAACAAAAGGCATAGTAGCCTATCCTAACCTAGCCAAACGTAAAATAACCAAACGTAACTTAACTGGACCTAACATATCGAGACCACCATTGCTGGAATCCACAAACGCAAGCAGAATGTACTAGAGCACAGTCGAGCCCAGAAACCCAACGAATTGCAGTGAATGGCGCAAAAGTCGAAGGTGTCCTAACCTGACCTTAACGAACGTAACAAGACCAAACGTAACCTAACCCAACCTAACGTGCCTAGATCACTCTCGCCGGCCTCCCCGGAGCGAATCAGGAAATACTAGAACACAGTAGAGCGCAGAAATCCACGGTAGGCAGTGCACGGCACAAAAGTCTGAACTATCCTATGCTAACCTCGCCAAACTTAACATACCCGAACGTAGCATGGCCCAACCGAACTTGCCGAGAACACTATAGCTCGCCATCCCATGTTCGAGCAGAGTATAGCACACCAATGTAGAGCGCACGAATCCTCCGAATAGCAGTTTATGTCACAAATGACAAAGAGATCCTAATCGAGCTTTCCTAACCTAACCTAGCGAAAAGTAACCTTTCTCAACCTGAAGTACCCCGAACGCTATTGTTTTCCTCCACACAGTTAGGCAGATCTTACTAGCGGATAGTACGGCGCAGAAGTCCATATAATCGCCGTGTACAGATCAAAAGACGTATCTATCCAGACTTATCCCAAGCTAGCATAACATAGCCAAACGTGGCCTACCTCAAAATAACGTGACGCGGCCACTCTTTATGGCCTCCCCAGGGCCGAGCAGAATGTGGTAGAGCACAGTCGAGCGCAGAAATCCACCGAGCAACAGTGAGTAACACGAAAGTCAATGCTACCCTTACCGAACCTAACCCAGCCTAAACTAGCCGAACGTAAGCTAAGCCAACATAACGTGCCCAGACCAAAATTGCTGGCATTCCCATGGGTAAGCATAATATAGTAGAGCACGGTACAGCGCAGAAACGCACCGAAAAGCAGTGTATAGCACGAAAGTCTATGTTAACGTGACCAAGCTTAACCTAACCTAACCTAACCAAACGAGCACTGACTCAACCTAACGTGACGAGACAAACATAGCTGGCCTCCCGGAGCCAAGCAGAGCACATTAGAGCACAGTCGAACGCAGGCATTGACCGCGTTGGAGTAAATAGCACAAAATCCGTAGATGTCCTGGCATAAGCCGACCTACACTAACCAAACTAAACGTAGCATTACACAACATAACGTGCAGCTACCACTGCTTCTGGCCTTCCGATAGCCAAGCAGAAGATAGTAGAGCACAGTAGATAGCAGAGGCACACCAAATTATAGTGAACAGCGCGAAAGTCATAGCTGTACTAACCGAACATTGCACAACCTTTCCCAACCAAACATAACCTAAACCAAAATAACGTGCCACGGCCACTATTGCTCGCCTCCACAGAGTCGAGCAGAGTATAGTAGAGTAATCTAGAGAGCAGAAATACACCGAGTTACAGTGCATAGAACGAAAGTCAAAGCTATCAGCACCAAACTTAGCCTAGTCTAACAAGGCCAAACGTAACCTAACTCAACCTGTCGTGCCGCGACCACGATTGCTGGCATCCCCAGAGCCAAGCAGAACATATTAGGGGCAGTAGGCTGCAGAAATCCATAGAATCGCAGTGTATATCGGAGAAGTCTAAGCAACACATGACTAAGCCAAACCAACACAACTTACCCTAACATGGCCTAACTCAACATGACCTGCCGCGAACACAATTGCTGGTCTCCCAATGACCAAGTAGAATATAGTAGAGCACAGTAGAGCGTAGAAGTTCACCGAATATCAGTGTATACCACGAAAGTCGTATCTATCCACACCTAACACAAGCAAAGGTAGCGTAGCCAAACGTAGCCTGACTCGACACAACGAAACGAGACCACTACTACTCTGCCCCCAGAGACGAGCAGAGGACATTGGCGCACCGTATGGCGTAGAAATCGACCGAATAGCAGTCTATAGCACAAAAGTCCAAACTGTCTTCTCCGAACATCTCCAAATGTAATATGATCCAACGCAGACTAACTTAACATATCGTGCCGAGGCAAATATTTCTGGCCTCCCCAGAGCCAAGCAGAACACGTTAGCGGAGTGCAGAACGCAGAAATCCATAGAATCTCAGTGCACATCGGGAAAGTCATAGCCACCCAAGCCCAACACAAACGAACGGTACACAACCAAACATAGTCCAACTCCACCTGCCGTGCTGCGGCTACTATTGTTGGCCGCCCCTGATCAACGCAGAACACACTTATGGTGGGTAGAATACAGAAATCCGTAGAACCGCAGTGTATATCAGAAAAGACAGAGCTATCCTAACCTAATCCAAAACATACCCAAACCATCAGAGCATAAGCGAACGTAGCCTAACTCAACCTAACGTTCCGAGACAGCGATTGCTGCACTCCCCACATCGAAGCTGGACCTACTGGAGCACAGTAGAGCCCAGAAATCCAACGAACAACAGTGTAAAGCGCAAAGGTTACAGCTACAATAACCAAACTTTGCCTAACCCAACCTAACCGGACGTAACCTATCTCGCCATAGCGTGCCGAGGCTACTATTGGGGGCCTTCCCAGAGCCAGGATGAAAGTATTAGAGCACTGTAGAGCGGTGAAATCCACCTGATAGCAGACTATAGCACTAAAGTCAAAGCTATCCTCTCCTAACCTAAGCAATCGTAACATAACCAAACATCACCTAACCCAACCTAATGTGCCGCCAGGAATATTGCTGTCCTCCACGGAGCCAAGCAGAACCCATTAGTGGAGAGTAGGACGCAGAAATTCACAGAAACGCAGTGTACATCAGAAAAGTCAAAGTTACCCAAACCTATCGCAAGCAAACTGAACACAGCCAAGCGTAGCTTAACTCAAGCCAACGCGACGAGACCGCTATTGCTGCCCTCACGATAGCCAAGCAGGACATACTAGAGCACAGCGGACAGCAGAAATCCGCCGAAGGACGGTGTAGACCACAAAAGTTAAAGCTATCCCAAACAAACTTGTCCTATCCCAGCATAACCGAACGTAACCTGGCACAACATAATGTGCCGAGACCACTGTTGTTTGCCTTACCAGAGCCAAACTGAACACATTAGAGGTGTGTCGGACGCAAATACCCCCCTAGTAGCAGACTATAGCACCGAGGTCGAGGATATCATCTCCAAACCTATCCAATCGATACATAACCGAACGTAACCTAACACAACCCAACATGCCGCGACCAATATTTCTGGCCTCCACAGATCCAAGCAGAACACATTAGTGGAGAGTAGAACGCAGCAATCCATAGAATCTCAGTGTATATCAGAAAAGTCAAAGCTACGTAAGCCTAGCCCAAACCAACAGAGCACATCCAAACATAGCCAAGCTCAGTCTAACGTACCGAATCCGCTAATGCTGCTCTCCCTCCCAGAGCGGAGCAGGGCATACTAGAGCACAGCAGAGCGCAGAAGTCCACCGAAAGGCAGTGTACAGAGCAGAAGTTAAAGCTATCCTATCCAAACATTGCATAACCCAACCTGACCGCACGTTACCTGACTCAACGTAACGTGCATAGATCACAGTTCCTGCCCTTCCCAGAGCATAGCCGAATATATTAAAGGGCTGTTGTCCCCGGAAATCCACCTAATTGTAGACTACACCGCTAAAGTCAGAGTTATCTGCCCCTAACCTAACAAATCGCAACATAACAAAGCGTAACCTAACTCAACCTAACGTGCCGCGAGCTATATTTCTGGCGTCCCCAGAGTCGAGCAGAATATAGTAGAGGAACGTAGATCGTAGAAATCCACCGAATAGCCGTGTATAGCACACAAGAAAGAGCTATACTCTCATAACCTTACCAACCGTGACGCAACCGAACGTAGCCTAACACAAGCTATCGTGCCGCGACCACTACTGCTGTGCACCACAAAGTCGAGCATCATATAGTAGAGCACAATATTGCCCAGAGAGCCAGCAAATAGCAATGTACAGCACAAGTTTCAAAGATATCCTAGCCTCACCTGTCCCAACCTAACATAACCGAACGTAGAATAGCTAAACGTAACGAGCCGAGACCTCTATTGCTGGCATGCACTGAGCGGAGCAGAACATTTAAGAGCATAGTAGAGCGCAGAAATCCATCGAATAGTCGCGCATAACGCAAAAGTCAAGGCCATTCTAGCCAAAAGTAGCCAAACCTAACCAAACCGGACGTAACCTAACGCAAACTACCGTACCACGATTGCTATTGCTGGTGTCCTCTGGGCCGAGCAGAGCACATTAGAGCACAATAAAGCGCAGAAATCCACAGAACAGCAGCGTATAGCGCAAAAGTCAAAGACATCCTATCCTAACCTAACCAAACGCGACCGAACCGAACGCAGCCGAACTCAATCTAACGTGCCGGGACCGTCATTGCTGGCCTCCCCAACGACAAGCAGGGCACATTAGAGCACAGTACACTGCAGAAATTAGCCGAATAGCCATGTATAGCACAAAAGTCAAAGCTACCATATCCTAACCTAACCATGCGTGACCGAACCGAACGCAGACTAATTCAATTTGACGTGCCGACACCATTATTGCGGGCCTCGCCCGCGCCAAGCAGAGCATACTATATAACGATAGAAGGAATCCAACGAATATAGTCTGTAGCACAAGTGTCACAGCTCCCCTATCCTAACATAACAAACCGTAACATGAGCAGACATATCGTATAAGAAACTGACGTGCCACGACTGCTACTGCTGGCCTCGCGAGAGCTAAACACGGTTTGGCAGAGCAACGTAGAGCGTTGAAATCTACCAGGTTGCAGTGTATAGCACAAAAGTTAAAGCTAACCTAACGAAGCCTAGCCAAACCTATACTGACCAAACGTTATATAACTCAACCTAGCGTGCCGGGAGCACTACGCCTGGCGTCCACAGGGACAAATAGAGTGTGATAGCGCGCAGCAGAGCGCAGAAGTCCATAGAAGAGCAGTGTGTATCACATAAGTCACGGCTATCCAATACTAACTCTAACGAACCTAACATAGCCAAACGTAATGTAGCTCAATGTAACGTGCCGCGACCACTACTGATGGCCTCCACGGGGCCAGCAGATTGGTGGGGAGCACAGTAGATTGCTGGAATCCACGGAATAACAGTGAATAGCACGAAAGTCAAAGCTAAACTATCCTATCATGGCCAGTCGTAACACCAACGAACGTAACCAAACTCAACCAGATATGCCGCCACCACTATTGCTGGTCTGCCCAGAGACAAGCTGAGCACATTAGAGGAGAGTAGGGCGTAGAAATCCATAGAACCGCATCGTACAGCAGGAAAGTGGAAGATAGCCAATCCTAACCCAATCAAACATAACCTACCCTAACGTAGCGAAGCTTACCGTAACGTGCCGCGACAAGTATTAAAGGCCTCCGCATGGTCTAGCAGATTAGAGTGGAGCACAGTGGGCGGCAGGAGTCCACCGAATAAATGTATATAGCACGAAAGTCAAAGCTGCCCTGACCAAACATAGCAATCTTACCCAATCCAAACGTAACCTAACTGAACCTAACGTGCCTAGACCACAATTGCTGACCTTTCCAGCACCAAGCAGGGCATATTATGGCCTCGTAGAGTGCAGGAATCCTCCGAATAGCAGTGTACATCACAAAAGTCCGAGCTATACTATCCTAACTTAGCCCAACGTATCATAAGCAGACGTAACGTAACCCAAACTGACGTGCCACGGCCGCCACTGCTGGCCTCACGAGAGCTAAGCAAATAATAGCAGAGCAATGTGGAACGCTGAAATTGTCTGTGTAGTTTTGTGTAGGGCAAAAATCAAAGCCATGCTAACCAAACGTAGCCAATCCTGACCTAACCAAGCGTAACATAACAAAACTTAACGTGCCAGGGGCAGTATTCCTGGCGTCCACAGAGACAAGCAGGGTGTGATGGCGCACAGAAGAGCGCAGAAGACCATAGAAAATCAGTGTGTAGCACAAAAGTCAAAGCTATCCTAACCTAACACAACGTAACCTAACGTAACCGAACGTAATGTAACTCAACCTAACGTGCCGCGACCACTATTTCTGGCCTCTCCGTCGCCGAGCGGGGTATATTAGTGGAGAATAGAGCGCTGAGGGTAGCAGAATGGCAGCACAGAGCACGAAAGTCGAAGATATCGCAATCTAACCCAAAGAAGCTGAACCTAACCAAGCGCAGCCTAACTAAACTTAACGCGCCACAGCCTCTGTTTCTGGAATTCATAGAGCAAAGCAGGGAGCATTATATCACAGTAGAGTGCGTGAATCCGCCAAATAACAGTGAATACCAGGAAAGTCAAAGCTATCCGACCCTAATACAAACAAACATAGCATAACCAGACGTAGCCTAACGCAACCTAACGTGCGGGACTAGTACTGCTGGCCTCCTCACAGAAAAACAGAACGTCGTAGAGGAGTTTAGGGTGCAGAGATCTCCATAATCGCTGGGTATAGCGGGAAAGTCAAAGCTATCCTGTCAAAACCTAACCAAATTTAACATACCCAAACGTAGCATAACTCAACCTGACGTGCAGAGAACACAATTTCTGGCCTCCCCAGAGCCAGGATGAACATATTAGAGCACAGTACAGCGCACATATCCGACGAGTAGCAGTGTACAGCTCAAAAGTCAAACCCATCCTCTCCAACAGAACCACACGTTGTACAAGCAAGCATAACCTAACTGCAACCATCTTGGCGCGACCAATACTGCAGTCCTCCCAATAGTCGAGCATAGTTTAGTAGAGCAATGTAGGGCGCAGAAGTCCACAGAATAGCAGTTTATAACAGAACAGTCAAAGATATCCAAACCTAATGCAAACCAACATAAGAAGGGCGAACGGAGCCTAGCACAACGAAATGCACCGTATCCACGATTGCTCGTCTCCCCGGGGTCAAGCAGAACAGGCTAGGGTACAGTAAAGCGCAGAAGTCCACTGCATTACAGTGTATAGGACACAAGTCAAAGATATCCTAACCCAACACAAATAAACGTTACATAACCAAACGTAAGCTAACAAAACCTGACACGCTGCGGTCACTATTTCCGGCTTCCCCAGAGCAAAGTAGAGCCTATAAGAAAAGAGCATTGCGCAGAAACCCTGCCAACAGATGCGTATAGCACGAAAGTCAAGGCTATGCTAAACGAACCCAAGCGAACCTAACCCAGCTAAACGTAATTTAACTCAAACTGAGGTGCCGCGACCAGGACTTCTGTACTCCACAGATTCAAGCAGAGCACATTAGATGAGAGTAGAGCGCAGAAACACGCGGAATCGCAGTGTACAGGAGAAAAGTCAAAGGTATCGGAACCAAACCAAGGCAAGTATGACCCAAGAGATGAAGCCTAATTCAACCTTACGTGCCGAGACCGCTATTGCTAGCCTCCGCAGAGCAAAGCAGAAAATATTAGAGCACAGTTGGTCGCAGAAACACACCGCAATGATTTGTACAGCACAAAGGTCGAAGATACCCTTACCTAACCTGGCATAATCCACCCCAGCCAAACATAGCGTAACTTTACATAACGTGCCGAGACCACTATTGCTGGCCTACCAGCGCCAAGCAGAATATACTAGAGCACTCCAGGGCGCAGAAATCCACTGCATTGCAATGTAGTGCACAGAAGCCGTAGATACCCTGACCTATCCTTCCCAAAATAGCCTGACGTAACTTATCCTAACTCAACCTAACGTGCCGAGGTCACAATTACTGGCCACCTTAGTGCCAAGCAGAGCATATTAGAGCATACTAGAGCACAGTAATACACGGAATAGCAGTGCATAGCACAAAAGTCAAAGCATCCTCTCCTAACCTAGCCATACGTAGCATATGCAAACGTAACATATATCAGCCAAACATAGAGAGACCACGATTGCTGGCACACGCAGGTACAAGCAGAATATACCAGAGAGATGAATTGCGCAGAAATAGACCGCCCTGCTGTGGATAGCACAAAAGCCGTATATATCATATAATAGCCTGACCTAGTCTAACCTAACCAAAAGCAGCATAACTAAACATAACTTCCAGAGACCGCTGCTCCGGGCCTCCACGTTGCCAAGCAGAAAGTAATAGAGCACAGTGGATCACAGAAATACACCATATAGCTGTGTTTAGCACGAAAGTTAGAGTTATCCTGTCCGAACTTAACCTAAAAACACAAATAAACGTTACATAACCAAACGTAACCTAACTAAACCTGACACGCTGCGGTCACTATTTCCGGCTTCCCCAGAGCAAAGTAGAGCCTAT